>NC_051224.1:18187500-18367500 GCF_015220715.1 Pygocentrus nattereri | reverse complement strand
CATGGATACACTTGTTTTCATACAGTTGTGTACACCAACCAGCACAACTCTTTGTTTCTACACTCCCATTTTATCAGCTCCACCGACCATATAGGAGCACTTTGTAGTTCTACGATTACAGACTGCAGTCCAGCTGTTTCTGTTTGCTCTGTTAGCCCCCCTTTTACCCTGTTCTTCAGTGGTCAGGGCCCCACAGGACCACCACAGACCAGGTACTATTTGGGTGGTGAATCATTCTCAGCCCTGCAGTGACACAGCCTGCACAGAGGTGGTGTGTTAGTGTGTGTGACACAGAGGTGGTGTGTTATTGTGTGTTGTGCTGGTGTGAGTGGATCAGACACAGCAGTGCTGCTGGAGTTTTTAAACACCATGTCCACTCACTGTCCACTCTGTTAGACACTCCTGTCCACTCCAAGTCAGAGATGATAGCTCATCTGCTGCTGCACAGTTTGTGTTGGTCATCTTCCAGTCCTTCATCAGTGCTCACAGGATGCTGCTCACAGGATACTGCTCACAGGATGCTGCTCACAGGATGCTGTGAGCTGGATATTTCTGGTTGGTGGACTATTCTCAGTCCAGCAGTGACACTGAGATGTTTAAAAACGCCAGCAGCACTGCTGTGTCTAATCTGCTCGTACCAGCACAACACACAATAACACACAAAAACATCAGTGTTACTGCAGTGTGAATGATTCACTACCAAATAATGTCTGCTCTGTGATGGACCTGTCAGAAAACATTAAACATAAAATTGTTCACAAAAATGTACAGAAATTGAAATTTAAGATTGGGTTCTGTAGAGGTTGTGTTGCCTATATTTAATAAAAAATCTATGAGTTTTTGTATAAAATGCTTCATAAAATCAGACATTTGTGAGTCTATTTTTTAGAGACGTTTGTGTCCTGAAAATGTACAAACCACACATACACACACACACACACACAGAAATGCTCAAAAGAGCCTCTTTGTTTTGCATTAGGGAAAGTATCCAAGGTCTATTTTTGTTTTCCAAAGAGGCTTTTTATCTTTCTCTTACTGTGGAATGAAAGCTCCCTCTCACAAAGTCAGGTAAGACGAGAGCAGGTGTCTGTAAAAAGCCTCTTTTACTCTGTTGTTCCTTATTTTCTCTTGCTTCTTTTCTCTTTCGTGGCTTTCTCATTCTCTCTCTCTCTCTCTCTCTCTCTCTCTCTCTCTCTCTCTTTTGCTAGCCGTACAAAAATATGAAAATTGCAATCTTTGCAAAATCTTTTTGGTTTTGTCTTGGTAGGGTGGTACAGTCAGTTGGTATGCAGCTTTGGGGCTTTTCCAGTGTTAGTCTCAAGTTTTTGAGATCAAAAATAGCCAAAATTGCCTCTAAACTGAGCAGAGTTAAATGTTTCTGCAGAAGGCTGTGCCACACCTCTGTTTTTTCACTATGTAGAGATGTTTATCACCACTAGAGGGCGGCAATGCACAGACAAGCCCTTTCCCTATTGTATATTAAGGACCCTGGATTAAACCTAAGACTAAACCTAAGAAGAATTCACATTGACATTATAATTTAGTCCAAGGCTAGGCTTAATCAGTGTTGGCAGCCTGGCCCTATATGTTTTTCCTGACCTCCCAAAATCCCAGAGAGAAGCTGTCAGAGTTAATCAGCTCCACTAACACTTCCTGCCTCTCTAGTTGGCTGAACTAACCTTGCTGTTATCGCTGTAGGTCAGAACCGGTTCCCAGGCTGTCGCTGTAAGACTCAGTGTAACACCAAACAGTGTCCGTGTTACCTGGCAGTACGGGAGTGTGACCCTGACCTCTGTATGACCTGTGGAGCTTCAGATCGCTGGGACAGCAAACAGGTGTCCTGCAAAAACTGCAGCATCCAGAGAGGACTGAAAAAGGTACGCATTAGAAATAAATAACACATTCTTTACTAGTTACATTAAACATGTTATCATCATTATTACATTATTATATTAAGTCGTATTGTTAACAGTAGTAATTGTAGTAGTTTTAGAGTTAATGTTGTGGTTTTGTCATTTAAAGGTAATAACTAATAACATATTACAAAAGCAGTTTGTTTGCTATAGCTGAGTGAGCAGATTCACCAGAGTATATTTTTACTCTCACACTATTACGTCTTGCTCTCCTGTCCCCCTGTGAGCACTGTCCAGTGTAGTCTCCCAAAGGCCACCTCCAGTACTAATATTACTGATATCACTGATATTGCCACCATCAGCATTTGGCTTGTAAATGAATCTTAAGACTCAGTGTGCGTAGGACATTGATAACATTAAGTGCATTTACAGTAATGCAGAAAATCAGTAATCCAATCAGCACGGATCAGATAATGGGGAAACTCTGGGTCTACATGAGTCAGACCGTAATCAGATTTCTACTTTGCAACCAGCCAGTAAAGTCACAGAAAAAGATGTGACATAAACGTAATGTTAAACGTAGGCGTCTTGCTTAAAACATCACACCACTTTACCTCTTCATCTCTTTAATCACATTTCTAGACCACACCCCAAGAGTGTGTTGTTTATATGACCATTTGAATAATCAGATAGCTGCAGAAATCCGATTATTATTATTTTTGAGTGCATGTAAACGCACTCACTGATAAACAGACTGGTTTAGAACTCTCAGTTTAAAGCTGTATTTGAATGCATGGGCTACAGTAACGTCAAGTCGAGGAACAGCACACAAGAAGCTGGGCTTTAAACTGTTTAGAATGGTATGACGAGGCTGAGGTTGGCCTCTTATTCGAATTTGCCTATCCACCTTAAATAGTACGTGTGCCGGAATGTAACGACTCCATTTCAGGTTGAACAGCCCATTTGAATATGAAGCTGAACAGGAAGCTGAATACAGCTTCATGGAACGATGAAGGTTTTGAATGGATCAAGATAGCAAAATGCATTAACGGTGTAAAAAAAATTTCATTTATCGCATTAAGGAATTATTAATGTGTTAACTTTGACACTAATAATAAAATAATTGATTACATAGTTACATAATAAATTAGGCTGTTATGTTGGTTTTATATTACGTATTGACAGGTTAGAGTCGACACTTTCAACCTTTTTCATTGGTGTCAATGTCACAAAATCATAATTAATGTCAGCATGAATCTAAACATTTTCATCAGATTCAAATCATATTAAAATAACTACCTCCTGCTTACAGAAACAAATATATATGGATTGACAATTTAGAATCTACATGTTCTGCAAAGTTCTCTGCTTGTCTAAATGAGCCACAAGGGAGAAATAATTAATGTCAATATGCTTCTGTTATTTATGGCAGTAATTGTGACATTTAATAATATTTGTAGTAATAAAAGAAGGCTTTTGAGAATTCAAAGCTCTGTTCACTGACCTCTCTAGCACCTCCTCCTGGCCCCATCTGATGTAGCAGGTTGGGGAACATTCATCAAGGAACCCGTCCAGAAGAACGAGTTCATCTCAGAGTACTGTGGAGAGGCAAGTGCAGCCCAGACCTGATCGAGTCCACATGAACAGAGTTTTAGATTTTAACTCACACTAGATTAGAAGTAAAGTTAAAATGATGATGTGGATATCATGATTCCTTATTGATTACGTATGTTTATGTGTGTAGCTTATTTCCCAGGATGAGGCAGACAGAAGAGGTCGGATCTACGACAAGTATATGTCCAGCTTTCTGTTCAACCTGAACAACGGTAAATATCATTATGTGCTATGATGTACTTTACCTGGCTTCGTTTTATCATCCACACCACCAAACCCTCCATTCAGAGACATCTTACGCTGTCTGTGTTTTAACCGATTCTGCCTTACACAGACTTTGTTGTGGACGCCACTAGAAAAGGGAACAAGATTCGCTTCGCCAACCACTCTGTCAATCCCAACTGTTACGCAAAAGGTAAGTCTGGCTTCTGAAGTCAAAACCTTGCACTTCATCAGGATTCCATTTGGAGCTTCTTTATCTGGAGCTGTGCACTATTGTGTTTCCTATCACTGTATAAAAGAAGCTCCATGCTGTCTTTATTGTTGGATGCACTACACTAAAAATTGTTTGCATTGAATTTACTTGATTCAAATATGGGCATTATGTCTACACTAATAAAATATATAACATTAATGTAATTCTTATCAAATAAATTATGTAGATGTAATATATGTCGTTAATGTGTAGACATTTCAATCCAATTTAAAGCAACATTTGTTTTAATGAACAATAGTTTCAGAAAACAAGTCACATCACTATGGAACTTATTGTTGATTTGTTTTATGTGAAGTCTATTAGTCTAGTTTTCTTTCCCCAAAGGGCAAAAACCAGATTTGCTCAGCTATGCTCTTTACATATAAAAAGAAATGTAGCAATAGCCCCGAGTAATCATGTTATTAAGAGATTAAAAGCATTTTTTTTCTCTACATTAAAGAGTAAATTGAGGATTATAAAAGGGGAGAACAATGTCACAGTTTTGACGTTGTTTGATGGAATGTGACTGCTCTGTGTTACAGTTGTGATGGTGAACGGGGACCACCGCATCGGAATCTTTGCCAAACGGGCCATACAGCAAGGGGAGGAGCTCTTTTTTGACTACAGGTATGTCTTGGGTATTCATTTGCTTGTAAGGACATCATATTTTTTCTACCATAAAGACCAATTCAAACTGACCCAACAAACAAATAATGCCACCATTCTGACTGTGATTTGCCTTTATATTGTTCCAAAATAAGTACTGGTAAGCCAAAAGAACCTACATGAATGTAGAGCATTCCAGAACAGTATGGATGCAAAAGAACATACAAGATTGGGGGAACATTTTATTATCACGCAGTTATTACACAGTTATCTTGGTGTTAAATAAGACTGGCAATCTCATAGAGACACTAATGGAAAGTATTGTCATCACAATGAGCAATGACAATGAGCGAGAACCTTTGTAAAGTAAAGGTTTTTGCTTTAAACAGTGCTATATAATGATCTGTTTATTATTATATGACAAAAGTTGAAGATATAACTGAAATATACAATGATGGCTGCCTGAGCATTCTTGTTCTCTTTTCATGGCTGCTTGACAACAATACCATACTGTTAAGGAACTACATTTTATGTTCAAATAATTGTTTATCTCAATTATTATTAATAATTACTTAAATTATTTCTTGAAAATGGGGTATTTTATTATTGATGCCATCCACTGATTGTAAAAGCAGTAAGCTACTTGTGACTGGGCATTACAGTGATTTCATCGTGAGTAAGAGCGTTCATATGTTACAGTGATTTTAATTGTGATAAAATCACTGTAACACACTGCCTCTTGTGGCTTGTTGCTGTAGTTTATGATAGAATTTGTCCTCTGTGCAGTTTGTAGAAAGTACTCTGATGTATCACAGTTCCTTCCTAGGTACAGCCAGGCTGATGCCCTGAAATACGTGGGTATAGAGAGGGAGATTGACGTCGTGTGACTTTACCCCTTCCACCTGGCAATGCTGTTACTGCTACTACTTACAACGCGACTCTCTTCGCTCAAGACTGCGGCTCTAATGTGGGCACTGTGGATCCGTTTCTGCTCACAGAAAAGGATTCTGTGATGTCATTTTTAATATGATATCACAGAGTTGTCCTGCAGCTTCACAACTCGAGGGTAACATGCTCTTTCTGGTCATGAACTTGAGGTCAATCAGATAGTCTGAACTAGCAGGTTTCTTGGTGTAAAAGGAATCAGTGGACTGAGGATTATTGTAGCCTGCTTGATTTCAGCCTGAGAAAAATAACCTCAGATAACAGCATCACTTTCAGTACCGTCTTTCAGTCTGACATCATCTTGGGTCAAACGAAGCTACCTGCTAGTTCAGACCATTTGTGGCCAATTGCTCTAGTTCTTCACATTGTGGTAGACTCTGTACACAAGCTTATCAACCATACACAGTTCTTGCATCCTTATATACTTAATATAACACAAAACTAAAAGAAACGTTTTTAAGTTGGTTCATTCAGGCACGAAAGCCTAGATCATTCTTTCAGTTGAGTTACATGTTAACCGATAGTATTCAGTCGTCTTCAGTGTATTTTCATTGCTGAACGACCTTCACTTTTGACAAAACCTGCAATAATATTGTCTTAAACTATACTGTAGTGTACTGTGATGTTAGCCTGTTACTGTAATCTGCAATGTTCTGCTGTTTTCCAAGCCTGTTCGTTACCTTTGCTTGCCTTGACATTCGTTTTTAGCCGTAGCCAGGCAAGCAAATGACCTCTGTTACTCCGCAGTCTCATACTGGCTAAGCTAATCTTTCTCTAGCCTGGATCCTCTTCTGTTCCAGTTGTAAGCTGCTCGGCTGCTGCTAACTATGTAGCACAAAAAAATAATGACTATTTGTAAGAGATAAGCGTTCAAAGCTAGTGTCGCGCTAAATGGCAGGTATCCTTCCTTTCAATGTCTGCTTAAATTGTGGAATAGGTCCAATGGCAAAGTTCTGCAACACAAAACAAAAGAAGTAACCATACAAACCGACAGACTGAATGTGAAATTTGAGCTTGAGAGAGAGTCTTTTGAAGCAAAGAAACGTGGGAGATTCCTACTTAGGGCTTTTTTAAGGGTTTACAAAAATTGAGAGTGGGTTCCGCTGTCATTTGTCCCTTTTATATGTTAAAATAAAAGAGCAAAACCAAACTACAGCCACCATAGTGACTAAAAAAATGCCCTGAAGTTATATTTGCACTTAGCATGGTCTTCAGGAAAGGTTTGAGGAGGCATGGTAATGCTAACACATTTAAGCACATTCTAGATTCTGTAACATTAAAGAAAGCATACTAATACAAGATTATTCTTATATTGCTAGATCATATAGGCCTCATACTTACTTCCAAGATGTATTAACCACATATGGCCAGAAAATTAGCATAATTTATTGTGTTTATTACGATATTAATTTATTGCTATATTATCAACCACACATTATCTTTAAAATATATATTTTGCATGATGGACATCATTGATGTAATCCTGGGTTATGTTCACCCTCATTCCTCTAGCTGAATTTGCCTCCTGAAATCTTGCCTGAAGAAACATTTATTTGCTGTTTGTTATTGGGAGATTCATTAGCCTTCAGTACTGTTATCATGCTGAATGCCTTGTTGTCTAATTCCACACTATGACACACGGGATTAAAATACTCTTTACATGCATGGTTAAGGATGCTACTGATTTATACATGCAGTACTTATTTCATCCTAATAATCGCATCTTAAAATCTTCACAAAACTGATTCTGTCACTGTATACCTGGCCATTAGCTAATGCACCATCTACGTTCATATAGCTTTAAACGGTCAAAACAATATTTTAAAATATTGTCTCATTGAAACATCAGGTGTGCACTGATCAAACAAGCTTGGGTGGTGATGCAAAATAAAATGTTTGTTTATTCATATAATTTTCAGGTAAATAACAATGACAAAGTCTTCAAGCGAATGTATCTCGAGTTTACATTCAGTTCCTTTAACATGAAGCCATGCACATGTTCGCAGATAAACAGTCAAGATCAGGGACGTGTGAAGGTGTTTTATGTCGAGGGTGCTGAAATTATAAGCAGTCTGACGTGACTGATGACATCATTCGATATGATTTGCCATTTGTTATTTGATTCTTTTCGTTTTTTAGGGTTTTGAAACTGAGCATGTCATACAGCGCTATACTGAGGCGAGAGAGGATAATATTTACGTATAATTGACACATCGAACTGCTGACGCCTATTAGCACTCTGCTCTCTCGTTCTGGCCGAACTTTATGCAAATGAGCTGAGCGGCAACAATCAGATTGTTGATATGTGGCACCGATAATCGATTGTGTCACGTCCACAGACGCTCACTGAGATTTAACACTGCAACGCACATCAGCAGGAGAACAGTGGTTAATAAAGGCTTTTATAAAATTTTAAAAACATTAGGCCAAAAATTATTATAAAGCTCAGTTTTATATTTTTAACAGTTGCATTCCTGAAATCAGGGGGTTCTGAACCCCCCTCAGCACCTCCACTTCCCACATCTCTGATCAAGATTCACAGTTTGTCGCATAGAATGGGCCGCTTTCCACAGTGCTGTGCAAAAGTCAGAGACCAGTCATTTATTTCATTTCCAGTTAAAACAGCCATTGAGTATGCGTTATTCATTTTTTCAGCGTCAGGAAAAAAAACAGAAAATATGCATGTAACAGAAAATTACACAGGATCTTCATCTGAATATAATATCACATGTTTCGGTGTTTATTGTGTCCACACTTTACTGCTATTACAGTTTCTGCTCTTGTCAGGAGACTCACTTTCAGTTTCTCAAAGAAATCTGCAGAGATATTTTTACACCACCAAAGTTCAGGCTTAGAAAATGGTTCTACTTTACAATCCAAATAATCCCAGACACATTCAGTAATGTTGAGGTCTAGACTCTGGGGTGGTCAGTCTAATGTTCTAAGTCGTCTTCTCACAGTGGAAGGATGGACAGAAATTCCTGTGGAGGTTTCAAATCTGAAGCAAGAATAGACCTCGATTTTTTCAAAGATGAAAGCATTAAGTGCTATTTGTCTGATGGGGGCAGTTTTGGTGTCTAGCAGGTGTTCCAGGTGGCTGTTAGGAGGCCCATTGTCTTTATCATTTCTATAAATTTTTTGATTACCAGTTTAGAACACCATGTTTTTCCACTATTTGCCCTCATGTTTCCTCTTCCTGATGCAGTCTTATATCTAATCTCCTCAGAAAAATATCTCCTGAAAATGGGTAATATAATGAATACATAAATATAATAAAATAATAAAAATGAATGAAGGTCTCTGATTTTTGCACAGCACTGCAATAGCAAAACTACTTCTATTCACCTAAAATCACGTGGTTTCATTACATGCAGTATATAAAGCTGATAAAACTCTCCTGGTTAAAGTTAGACATTCCTGAATGCCTTCAAGACACGGTACTATGCATCTGAGAAACTGGTGTAAAGCTGTTTATCTGGGCAGTAAGCATTTATTTGTTTTAAAAAAACTAACATTAGAATGAATACAAATAATAAATAAACAATACATTGTGATTTTATGTGTGTTAGTTTAGCTATTTCTACAAATCCATACGGTGGTTGGAGTACAGCAAATCAAACCTGTGTTTCATTAACTGTTTTATTCTAACCAACATAATATCTTTAAAAAATGTTACTATACTTATGTTTATTTGTAATTATTTTATTGTTCACTAGCAAAAACACACTTACTGCCAAAATAAACAGCTCTAAACGATTTTCTTGGGTGCCTAAGACTGTAGTTGAAACCAAAAATGGCCCATATTCAAATGCCGTAGCTGTGTGTGTTCATTTGTCTGTTACTACATGTTGTGATATTTCAGTTGGGATCTTAATTCATCTGTAACACAGAAGTCTTCCCATTTTACAGTATATGTGCCAAATATAAAAGCGCGGAGTCAGATGACGAAGGGTGGTTTAATAATAGAGTCACTTTAAACGTGTGAATTATTGCGTGTAAAAATTATTCTGTAAATGGAAACATTTCAATGCCCTTTTTGTGAAATACAGTGTGCATTCTACATGTGTATTGTGCAGTCTTCTGGATCTTCTGGATGTCACAATATCGTTATTTGTGTTATTTCTCTAATATACACTGCCATCATATTCATCCCATGCCATTCAAGCCCACTTTATGAGGAGAGCTCTCGGCAGAAGACTGAAATGCTATGGAAATTACACATGTATGTAAAAGCAAGTAGGTATGTGTATGGAAAATAAATTTATAAATTACTTTGAAATCTGTCTTGGTTTTTTGTTTTAGATTTTATGTTTTATGTACCGTAAAAGAAGATTGTATAACATAATTCCAGGCTTAGTACATCCTAAGGCTCATTATTCAGTAACTACATGGACTGCAGTGCAAACTAGCTGAATCATTAAAGGTACACTATGCATGTTTTGGGGATTTGGAGACCTCTCTGGTGGAAATGTGTAATTGTGCCCAACATGTGGAAAAACATTTTGTAACGTATGTTGTGCTTCGAGCCCCTTACCTGAGCGGATAGCACACTGAATGAGTATTCAAAGAGAACTCAGTCTAAACCTGGTAAAGGACGGATGTTCTGAGAATGAGAGTGAATGATCAGTATAATAATATCAGTATAATGTTGATTTTGCATTTTTGAGACCTAAGTTGGGTCTTCTGTTTGAGCCTGTGCATATGACATTAATACGTAAAGACGAATGATGTGGGTCTGAAAATTTTCCACAAAATCTGAACCTCTAAATTAAATAGGCCTCTAACTTTTAAAATGATAAAGCTTTACAGCACACACATCATATTTTATCCTGTTTTTTTCTCAGTAATGCCCTTTTATTTTAACTAAAAGCTTATATAATGCACCTTTAAGTTGTAGAAGTGTGTAATAAAAGTGATTTAAGGAGATAAAAAAAGTAACACGCCTAAGTTAAAAATTTGACTTGTGGCCTGACATCCCGGCTCTAATAGTAAGTTAAGGCAATGTAACCATCACTACATCTGTTGTAAACATACCTATTCGCTCCCTATCTCACAGTGAGATTTTCCAGTTTAAAGGCTAGAAACACCGCCTTTGAATGTACCTTGAAAGTGGAAGGAACTGGAAAGCTATAAAAGGTGGATTTTTGACAGCATGGAAATGTATTTTTTTCTGCATTAGCTGGTCAGTGCAGAAGACAGCCAACGTTACTACTAGGAGGCTAAATATTTCATTACAGCCGTGTAACTGTTTTTAAATAATCAATACAATAGAGAGAAATGGACAACTCGAATGACAGAAATGACTCAGCAGGTGAGGAAAAGGCGAAAGCCAAGTGAGTTACAGTAATGCTAGCTTGGTTGTTTTTATTAGCCTTCCTATTAGATCAGTGGCTATTCTAGAAGCCAGGATTAACACCACAGGGATTCCTGCGCAAGTCCATGAGGTGGTTACAGTTTGCCAAATTGTTGTGTTAAGATGAGTTAATTATCTTGTGATCTCAAGATAACAAAGTTGTCTTGAGATAATGAGTTCATTATCTTGTTATCTGAAAATAACACAGTTGTTGAGATAACAAGATAACTATCTTGTCGAGATAAAGAGTTATCATGTTATCTCAATATAACAAAGTTGTCTTTAGATATGGAGTTAACTGTCCTGTGCTCTCAAGATAACAAGATTGTTATGATCTCAAGATAGCGGTGAAGGCCTTTCTGGACTTCCGTAGATTCCCAATGGCTATATGATGTATTTGTGTAATGCATGCTGGGTATTGTAGTGAAAGAACCCTGAAGAATGAAAACAAACCTTATAAAATCATGAATTCTGTCAAACTAAGGCTGATGGGGTGCAGTGATCTGCTACACAGTACTAGATAAGATCACAAGTTAAACTCGAGTTACCAAATCACATTTACCCAGATGTGAAGGTCAGTGAAAATCTGCACTGGTTTAGACTGGAATTCACGTGTTCTGTTCTGTTATTATTCAGAAGTTCAATGAAATCTAATTTTTAATGCAACACATTATATAAATGATTTTACTGTGTGGAGCAGTACGCAAAGCTGACCAAGCTGAGAGAAAGTAGAAGAGGGAGAAGTTTCCTTCAAGCTTCTTTTATTGAAGTGTCAGTTTGGTGTTGCTTTCTACACAGTCATGGTACTTACAATGAAGGTGTCACAAAACAAAACAATTAAAAGTAGCAGGAAACTTCCACATTACAGTTGTGTTAAATTTGCCATCACAAAGCCAAAATAATAAATACCCCCTAACGAGGCTGTGACGGGTGAGATGACAGGGATTAGTCTGATTAAAGAGTGTTAACCCATTAAACTGCATTTACACTGAAAACGAACTGCATTGAATTTACTTGGTTGAAATGTGTCCATCATTTTCATACGAATATAAAAGATTTGACACAGTATTATTAGTTACTGACAAAGGGACAGCAAAGCTGTGCTGATGTAATATATTTTATTAATGTGGAAATGACCAAATGTACACATTTTGAATGAAGTATGTACAATGCAGCACTTCGTTTAGTATATTTAGTCATTATGGTGTAGACCTATTATTCAATAACTACCCTGAAACTGGTAGTTTTCATGAGAGAGGAAGTAAATAGGACCACATTAAGGCCCTTACAGTTAAAGTTGTTAAACTAGGCCCCTACATACATGTGGTTTGGCCTTTGCGGTTGTCAGTGTCCAAGTCCACCCCAGACTGGTGACACTGCACACACAGATTTGATGACTGGACAGCGTTAGAAGCCAAGTGACAAAGTGTAACACAGAAAAAATGGAGCTTTGAAAAAATATATAATATATTTGCTCAACACCATCACTGCCTTTCAGTTCACTCTTGGCAATAACTGTGTTATAATACATTTAATTCAGTCAGCACTTGAATTATTCTGAGTTTACAGTGTACCAAAGGCCTGTACTGCTCAGGCCAAGCAGGACTTTTAACATATCATCACTGTCGTAGCAGAACTTCTTAACTCTGTTTTACATAATTTTAGACCACATGTGTCAGGCTCCAGTCCTTACGGGCCAAAGCACTGCAGATTTCATGACACTGCTTCATTAAGCAAGGCCTTCATGACCTGAATTTAGAGTGTTAGATGAGGGTAAACGCTAATCTGACAGCATGTTAGCCTGGAAGGCCCCCAGTTTGACATGCCTGTTTTAGACTATTTGAAACCACCAGCTGACTTTTATATTAAGTGAATGTTCCAAGATGAATGGAGCAACAGAAATGGGCCAAAATTCCTTGAAAATAAATCTGGTTTTATTAACATATCAGCACTATTAGCCTAAGAAGGCATTGGGGCTAAATATACATTAGCATTGTTAGCATAGGAACGCTTTTACCTTCTCCTCTAAAGCCACCATCTCAGAGATGTGAGGTTTTGTTACGACAGCAAACGTGATAAAGTTACTCCTCACATTTCACAGCACATTCACGTCAATCTATGAAAAGAAAAAGTTTTTACTACCAGCACAGAGTGAAACTAGCAAAGATTTGTGATAATGTGAACTTTAAGGTAGAGCTGGAGAACATTCTGTTTAAGAGCTTTTAACCTAATACAGTTGAGGTTACATTCCAGTTAACAGAAACTCAGCATTCACAAGCATTTGCTACACATAATCTTACATTACTCAGCACACACAAATATCATACGAGCTCCTCAATCAAAACACACATCGTTAGCTGAGATTAGCCAAGCTGTACACGGACCATCACCTCAGCGATATTTTGCTGACCGTTTCATGCTCTGCCCACAAATGCAGTCTTACATAGCACTTTCGCTAGCTTGGACAAGCTTTACAGTCCAAAAATCCCAACATATTAAAATTTCAGCAACCAATAGCTCGATCTGTACAGGATAAATTTTACATGGAGTTCTTTCTTCTTTTATCATCGCCATGATTTTCCAGGCAGACGTTGATGAGTGCTGATACTTGCCCTATTTACATTTACATTATGGCATCTGGCAGACACTCTTATCCAGAGCAACTTACAGTTTGATCATTTTCCCACAGGTAGGCAAAGGTAGTGTTAGGAGTCTTGTCCAAGGACTCTTGTTGGTATAGGGTAGGGTGCTTGCCCAGGTGCGGGACTGAATCCCTATCTACAGTGTAGAAGGCAAAGGCATCCACTGAAAGGTTCTTAGAAGGTTCTTGGAAGAACCAAAATTGGTTCTTCCATTGCACTGTGCAGAGAACATTTTTGTGGACTCTTTACTTTTAAAAATGCAGGTATGTAATTGTGTTGTTGCTCACTAACTCGAATTGGATTTTTAGCAATGTTCTGTAAAGCTTGTCCACTTTTGGTTCCCTAAGGTTTTTTTAATGGTTCATAATGTGAAGGTTCTAGAAAAAAACCCTTTATAGAATGTGAAGGTTCTTCAAAACTTTAAAAGGTTGTTCACACTCCTTTTTTCAAACATGGTTCTTTAGGGAACTAAAAGTGGTTCTTGTATGGCATCACTTGAATCTTTTGTGGCACATTTTGTTTAACAGTATAACCTTGCAAATCATTCCCAGAGAACCAAATTCCAAATTCGAAATCATTTCCACAAAGAGATTTCCTATAGAAATAATTCCTATAGAAATCAGTCCCACAGAAAGAATTAACATAAAAATCCTTCCCACAGAAAGACGTCCTATATAAATAATTCCCACAGAAATCATTCCCACAGAAGGAATTCACATAGAAATAATTTCCATAGAAACCATTCTCACAGAAAGATGTCCTATAGAAATAATTCCCATAGAAATCATTCCCACAGAAGGACTTCCCATAGCCATCATTTCTACAGAAAACTTTTAGAAATGATCACATACAAATCATTCCCACAGAAGTCATTCACATAGAAATAATTCCCACAAAAATCTTTCCCATAGAAATTATTCCCACAGAAATAATTCACAACGAAATCATTTCCACAGAAATCATTCCTATGGAAATAATTCCCATGGAAATCATCTCTACAGAAAACATTCCCACAGAAAGAATTTACATACAAATCACTACCACAAAAAGAATTCCCATTACATCATTTTTATAGAAATCCTTCCTACAGAAATCATTCTCACAGAAATAATTCCTACAGAATTCACTGTTTCTTATTCTAAACTGTACATTTGATTGACATTTGATCCTGAGTGAAAGGAGGCAAAAAAGAGGAAACAAAGGGATTGAGGAGGCAGGAATAAACACAGAGAGGTTTAAGGACATGTAGAGGAAGACAGCTGGTTAATGTCACGAGTGTGAGGCTGGAAGAATGGAAATGTGTAACATCCGTCTGCTCAGAACCCACTCTACAGACACACTAATCAAAATAGCTCCACTTGTCTGTTTTAGCTTATTTTATATAAATTAGATTCATAAAAATCTACTCTTCATTTACACACATCACTAAAACATCTGAAGCACAACAGATACCACAGAACGTGTGAGGTGATGGGACTAGCACTGGAAGCAGCCGATTATTCTTCATTATTGCATTTTAATGAAAGTGCTGTCGTCATGCAGGATGCATAGCTGTAAAGGGCCGCAAATGTCTCCTACGACTTTATTACTATTATTATTATTTTTTAAGCACTGCTCCTAGTTATACTTCATGATGATGACTCATGATGCTCTAGACTTTGGTTATGATTGTTATTGAAAGCAGCTAGAAAGCAGTGTTAGCAGCAGCAACTGTGGTTTTATACAGCAAACACAAAATTAGTCTGACGTTGAGAAAAAGCACTAAACAGACAGTTTTACATTGTGGTTCTCCCACATGGAGCCATCATGACCAGAATCAAACAGAAGCACCTCAATATGGGTTTCTTGTGAACTGATAAAACAGATTAGATGACATAATAAAAATAAATAAAATACAATAAAACACAAATGGAAAACAAGCAAGATATCACAAAGTATTACTTTTATACTAAAATCAGAGATTATTCTGCATTTAAATCAGCAGTAAAGCACCCGTAAGACTGGCTTTCCTGCTACTTCACAGGGGATTGGGAATCAAATAATGGAGGCGTTGATTAAAGACATTTTTCCACAAGGTTATCATCCCACTAGGTTATGATATTAATATTCCTGACAAATTGGGATAACAGTTTCTGTTCTTCATGGAGCCTCATTTCTATTAGAATTCTCGTAAAATTGTAAGATCTGTGCTGATTCATATAAATAAGACAATGGCAACATTAAATATCTGTAATGCTTATATTAAGTGTGTATTTAATCAATTGTTTGCCAGCCTGTTCAGTCTATATCTGCATTGTTAATCTCTTTGATTAATCTACATTAGAGGTCAGTTAATTATACATAGACTGAAAAGGTGGACAAATACTGAAATATTTAGATATTTTAAATAAATGTAATACATAAAGAAGGTCCATGCTGAAATAAGCAATGCTTACACTCGCAAAAATGATGTGTCAAATAACAACTTGTGTCATCTGTTCACATTATGCCTTATTGTCATGTCCTGTAATGATGTGCCAACATGACTGTTTGTGACTTTTCATTGTTTCTGGATGTAGCTAATATCAGTTATCAATAGATCTGCACTTCTCTAGATTTTCATTTCACACACTTAACAGTGTGTCATTCGCTACGTCCTTACATTCAGACACTCGTGTTTCATAGTAGCATAGTGTAATGTTCAAAGTTTAGAGACCTGCTAAAATGTAAAATCAGTGTTGTCTATATGTTTTCTGATTTCAGTATTTGAATACTGACAGTAGAAACAGTTAACCAAGTACTTTGACCTGTATTTGAACAAATGCAAAGACATGTAATGTATTATCTTATTAACTGTGTTGTTTTTTGTATGTACTTATTCTGAAACTGATGCCTGCGACATTTTCCAAAAAAGTTGAGACAGGGGAAATTTAAGACTAGGAACATTGTGAAGTGTTCAAAAAACATTCTAAACAGGTGATACAATCATGCTCAGATATAAAAGACGCACTCAGGAAAGGTCTAGCCCGTTATGAACAAAGACGGGTCAGGCTTGCCACTGCCAAAAAATGCATGAGCAAAAACAGTTTAAAAATAATGTTCCTTATCAAGGGATTGCAAGCACTTTATTTAAGGTATTTTAGCCTCTATAAGGCATATCATCAAAAGATGCAGGGAATTCAAGGCTCAAGACCACAAGTGACTGCCCATGGCCTTCTACCCCTCAGACATTATACAACTGCATGTTTCTGTGATGGACATCATCACATGGGCTCAGGAATGCTTTGCCAAACCACTGTCAATAAACACTGTCTGTCACTGCATCTGTAAATGTTAGTTAAGACTGTACTATGCACTGTGGAAGCCAGAAACACTGCCAACTTCTCTGGGTTCACATTTTGAAGCGACACATCCTGCCTTTTAGGTGTCTTTTTCAGGCAGTCGCACTACGTATAACAGAACAATGGCAAAAATGCTTTCAAAACTGAATTAGTTTGTGTCGTATCCACAGTTGTGTTACTGTTTCATAACACAGTGCTAAACATGCTCCCAAGGTGCAATACAAACAATAAAGCTCTGAAGGTAAAACAAAAAATAGTCTGTTTTAATACCATTTTCTATTCAATGCTGGTCAAACCAAATGTACTAATCACTGCTCTGTTTTTTATTAGCATTTCATACACTGTCCCAACTTTTTTTGAAATGGAGTTGTAGAAGAAAAGTAATGAGATGTTAGATAAAGTAATTAGTCATTTGTAATGGTACTCTTTTTTTGAGTAATTAGCCCATCACTGGTTTTAGCCCATTTTGTGTTAACAGTAACACAGTTGTTAGTATTGTTTCTGGCACATCTATTTTGAGAGTGTACAATGAATAAATCAAAGCTGCCATCACTTCAGCTACATGGAATGTGAAATCTCTATGAGTGCTCACTTCTGTGCCAACTTTAACAGAGCAACAGGGTTTTGACTGTTTGTAACATCTGTTTTGGGTGAATTTGTATCACTGGAGCTGAAGCTCAAATCATGAGATTACATTAGAAACCCCAGCATCTGTGTTCACACTTGGCATGCTAAAGACCCTCATAAGACAGCGGGAGGAAGTAGCTCTGGGAATACTGAAATATGGCTTGAATGCAACAATCTTTCAAATAAGATTAGACAAAATACTGTGTGAGTGTGAAGGGGGCTGTTAATGGTGTTAAGCGCCTAACAGAGTCCAGCACTTCACTGTGACTCATTAGCTCTGGTTAGTGTTTGGGCAGGAAGAGACCCCAGAAGGAAAACCACGTATGCATATCAGACTTGATTCAAACACACAAACGCATTCAAAGACAATCACGTCTGCTGCTGATTCCTCTCAGCGCCTCCCCCTACTGACATACTGGAGAGCTGCAAGTGAAGTACTTCATTCACCATGTTGGTTTCCATGGTTACAGTATGAAAAACGCTGGTAAATATGAAAACACATGAATGAAATTCGGTGTGTTAGAGTAGAGGCAGTGAAAGGAATCAGGACTGTCGTCTTTAATCTCAGCAGCTGTGGAAACAACTGTTTTCAACCCTGAGTCAAGGCATACCCACACACAACATACAGTACATTGCTCGTCTTCATTTCATAGGGTAGTATTAGCGAATTATTTGCATCCCTCGCACAAAACCTAGAATGTCATAAGATTAGACCAGAAACATACCTCATGCAAGTTGGCAAATGCTTCAAGCTAAGCAAAATATATGTTTTTGTGCAACCAGCACAAGCTGCTTTCTAAGCAGCGCAGCAAGGGGGCGCTATAACCTACAGATACTCGGATTGGACATGATAAACAAAACATCCCATTGTGGTGGGACCATGATCTCAGTATCATATCACTATCAGGAGACTGTTGTTAGCCATTACTGTTTAGCAGTATTGGACAGATGCTTAGACCCGATCGATAATTCTTGAACATTTAGATATGCACTCTGTTGCCCCCTTGAGTACTGAACTTTATAACCGGCTTAGTAGTGTGAGAACACACGCTGAGTACATACAATGCAACCGTGTGCTTGCAGTGTTCTGGCTGGGCAAAACAGTTTGCGTTTGGTATGCTTCTAGTCTTAATAATTACTCAGTACATGATCAAGCACAGTATGGCTCTTCTCCATAACCATAAGGGGAGGTATATTTATGCTATATTACCAGTATTTAACGAAGCTAATGTTCCTTCTTTAGTCATTCAGAGCTGTTACATTGTCCTGGTCTACCAGCAAGCAATAGTCATAGATGAAGGCAGTAATATAACAAATGTATACTTACATCCCATCAGATATGACGAAGTGATATATCAGATAATAGCTAATCTAACTCTTCGTTTTTTACCAGAAATACTGAAGATACAATTAGTGTAAACATGTACATTTTTCAAAACGGCTGTTTTCTAATACTTATATTCTTCGTTGTGCATTTTGTGCTGTGTCTTTGACAAAATCTGACCTTTTTTTTCTTTTTCAATTTAATGCAAACACTGCCGACGTACCAAGTCATGTTACGCTGATGGTCCTTTCCAAAGTGCTTCTTGGTCTGTGACTCCTGCACAGTTACTGAGGCACTTCAGCTGGCCAGCGTTGCTATGCAGTGTGGGACACAGACTCTCAGAGAAAAATCACCTTCATTCAGGCCCAAAACCCTGCAAATGTTCAACCCTCAGCCAAAAAAAGCACCAGATGACAGATTACACGCAAATCACGCCTGTATGTAGTGAACAGAAAACAATAATACACTGAAAGAAAGTGCCGCTCTGAATTCACTTGTGTATACAGTTTCTACATGAATCAAACATATAATATTGATTCAATTTTGTTTTCCTGTTTATATATTTTTTGGCCAATAGGGAACCCTCATGGCCTTTCAGGGACTCATCTTTACTGGAAGAATCCCTGTAAAATTGCTACAAGGTTAAATATATGTCTGCTATAAGCTTCAAATAAAGAGAATGTCTCTATAAAGCTTTAAATGTCTGATTTCATCTTAAACGGCCCAAAAATGTGCACCACCATTGGCATAGTGTTAACATACTATTAGAAATCCCATAGGGGTGCTAGCAGGGAAAGGTTGTTCTCATTTTGGGCTAAGTACTGACCCAAACTGAAGGCCTAACTCTATTTATCACTTTTCATCACTGCTTTTGGAAATAACTGTGCAGTTGTTATGTATTTTATTCATGTAGAACTGATATAAAATTGTGTAAATTCAGTGCATCACTTTTTTCTTTATATATGGTAACAAAGTTGAGCTAAAAAAGACAATAGAGGAAATATACAGGAAAAATATAGACACGCTCTGCAGTAGTAACTTAGCTCATTTTGTACACTCATCCCGTCCTGTTCTCTCTTTTTGTCACTCATCCTCCTGTTCCCCTCTCCCCCTCCCCTCCCCATTTCTATCATTCCGTGTTATTCGCTGGGTGCCTCCTCCTGTATTTCCGGAAGACTTTTCTTCTCCTTCCGCAGGGTTTCGGTCAGCGGCCGTGCTGAACTGGGGGACTCCAGATTTTTGGGTTCGTTTGTGTGGTAACTGCCCTTATACCTGTACAGGTAAATGTACATGCCGTACAGGATCAGGAAGAGCAGCATCAGAGACACGGTGACGATCACTGTGGAGACACAAAACACAGCAATCAACAACCATTAACCCCGTAAAACCCCAGGCTTATTACGTCATAAGGTCTTAAATTCAGTATTTACAATGCAAAATGGTTGTTCTCAAGTTACTAAAGTTATTATAAGTTACTAAATATTTTAAGTAATTACTACTTTGAGCCCATTGGTGAGTAGACCTGGACAACTGAGTGACGTAATCAGAGATCTGTAAGTTTCCCAGTGTCACAGTCAATCTGAGGAAAATTCTTACCATTTTCTACACAGATTAAGAGTCCTGATGATTTAAATAGTTGTAAATTTATGAAAATATGAAATTATAATACTTAGTATACATAGTTTCCCACAGGCATCCAAAGTGCTGCAGCTATAATTATGGAAAGCACTTACTTTTTGGAATATGTAGAGCACGAGGACGTGGCTTTAGAGCTCACTAATTTAGAGCATGTACTGCAGTGTGACATTTACCCAACAGAGGAAGCTACCAGACTGCAAGCCATTGTGAACCCACACCAGCAGGAGCTTATGAATGTCTGTGTTTGAAGTAACAACTTTCAAAACCTCACTGTTACTTAGTATTATATTATTTAATATGTGATTTTCACTGAAGAAATTCACCAAACTAATTCATGTTAAAAAAATCACATATACTTAAATGGAATACACATTTCAATTTTTTTTAGATATGATCCAGGTCTACTGACAAGTTCTGGCGGTTTAAAGAGTTAATACTATGCATAATATCTGTTGAGTACTCGTGCAAATCTCTTCATGAATGATGTTTGGTATGTTAATCTTCCCCTGATTCATCCTCTGCATATACACTGCACTGTATTTACTTGATTCAAATGTGCACATCATTTCCCAATGAATAAAAATATACAATAAATACTGAGGGTACCAAAAGTAAGGAAACTGAAATAATGCATAATATAAAATATATTTTATTCAACTGGAAATGTTATGATGTAAATACCCATTTGAATTAAGTTTGGTGCTGTTTCTCAGTGCAGAGTCTCACAGACTGGATGATTTCTAATCCCACACGTCTTTAATCTACTGCGAAATCTGTGCCCAACTGGCAAGAAGGATTAGGTGCGTGTGTTTGGCACATCACAGTCTAATCATTCTTGTTTATCCTGAGAAAGAGCTATACAGCTGTATACAAGGAGAGAATATTAGATGCTTGATGAGCAAACAAGAAATCACTTATGGGTGTAGTATAAATTGTGTTCCCTGTATTTATTTAGTGATTCAGTTTCTGTTGCATTTCTATGGTTTTGATAATATATTAAACCTAGGTTATTGTCTTAAAGCAGCAAAGCACATCGAAAAAATATATGCAGTCGTAAGCAAAGCTTGAAATGGTCAAATATGTTTTGCTGATTTTCTAAGTGAAAATGAATCTAATTAATTGGGCTGACACATCACATAAATACAGCAATTTTCTCCCAATTTTAGTGCATAATTTCTGTTTATATGTTAGTTTAACCTATGCAAAGTATATGATGTGTCATATTTTTATGGCACAGGCCACATATTATGTTTCATATTTGTTTCAAATTCAGCAAGTAAACAGTAATTGTGTATTAAAATGTGTAGAAGTGTGTTCTCTTTAGAGGATGTGTTAACTTCACTTAGACATTCAACAAAACATGTGATTTGACCAGAGGCACCCAGTCTTTTGTTTGCGACTGTCTCTATAATGACATTAAGGAAACGTTTGACTCACATAAGCCATTGCATCTATTTTATCGCTTTTCTTTAAATACTTTGACACCAATAATTTAACAATATTCTTCAGATTCTTTCGTTTTTTTGTTAATAAATGTAAATCCCTGAACTCTTCATTCATTTAAATTAAATCAGTGCTGTCCATCAGATTTTTCACCAAACTATCCCTTTGAGCCTCGTTTTCTTATTTCAGACAGTAGGAAATACCACACGGCACACGTTACATCTTAGAGCCTTCAGCGGAAAGACTCAATCCCACAAGGTCACGCCCTGATATGCTCAGGTCCAGTGCAATACTTCCGAAAGAGTAGATTCAAAAACAGACAGAGAAATACGAACAAACAGTAGGTCTGAGTCAGTGAACGAGAGAGCGCTATAAGAGATAAGAGAGAGAGAGAGAGAGAGAGAGAGGGGAAGGAGTTAAGCAAGAGAAAAAGATAAATAGAGAGAAAACAGAGAATGAGATAAGAGAGAAATGGATATAAATGGGAAAGATGAAAGGGAATGGGAGAAAGAGAGCAAGAAATAGAGCGTTAAGAAAGAGAAATGAGAAAGAGCTGGAGAAAATAGGAAGAGATACAGCAAGAGAAAGAGAATGATGTATATAAAGGTTTACAGAACACCTACAAGATATTTTTCATGATAAACGTTGTTGGTTGTGAATCTTAAACAAATGAGAAATATCACTGATGTATTATGAGTAAGATAATTATTAGAGAACTAAAATGTTTTCCATTTTACATCAGCTGCTGTTCTTTTCACAAAACAGTTAATGTTACAAATGGATATAAAGAGTTTTGGAATTACATAATTTATCACAAGAAAAAGGTAAGAGAGAGAGAGATAAGAAAAAGATAAGAGAGATAAAGATAAGAGAGAAAAAGATGAGAGAAAAAGAAAGATGAGAGTAACAGATAAGAACAAAATTGAAAATGATAAGAGGGAATGAGATGAGAGTAAAAGATGAGAGAAAAACAGAAAAAGATAAGAGAGAAATAGATGAGAAAAGGAGAGAAGAAGAGAGAAAAAGATCAGCGAAAGATGAGAAGACCGGTGAGTTAGATAAAGATAACAGACAAAATTTCAAGAGAGAAAGAGATAACAAAAGTAAAAGAGGTAAGAGAAAAAGAGATTCTAAAGAGAGAGAGAGAGAGAGAGAGAGAGAGAGAGAGAGAGAGAGAGAGAGGTATAACTGGGTAAATTAAGGCTACAGATGAATAATTCAGTGAATGTGTAAATGTGAACACTTACATGTCATCCAGGGTGGAGTCACGTCATCATGAATATAATAAAAGACTGTGGAAAACATGAACTCAGCTTCAGGACAGAGGACTTAACATCATCATGACACTCACTCTGACTCAGAGCAAAATGATTTATTTAAAAAGTAACTTTTTCAGGATATGCTTCACAGTTTAACTATCATATTATTACTATTACTATTAATCAGCATTTGAAATACACTCATGTTCTGAAGTTTGGAATTACAGTTTTCAACAGTATAAAACCAATTCGAGATACACGTATAAAATTAATATAATGTGATTACAATGCTTTGCAACTTCAAACTGAAAACTGCAACTGAAAAGGTGCATGCTGAGCAATGTAGTCTTACACAGTCCGGTGAACCACGGGTCATCCTCCCAGGGGACGTAGCCTAAGACTGGCGGGAATGCCCCACAGTTAGACTCCACAACGTAGCCCTGGGTCGTCACAGGTGGATTGGTTACATTGGGCCGGAAGTAAGCCTTTAATGGGGCAAAGATGTTGTAGCGAACCCCCGAAATACAGCCCACTAGACCGGGACTGTTGTGCCTTTGAATGTCGTAATCAATGTCTCCAACCTCTGAGAAGGCAGAGCAGGATCAGCATTAATAAATCAATCACTTAATGAGTTTGTTACTGAAGATTTTCAGGTAATGAGTTTTTTAAAACCCTAATTATCATCATCATCATCATCATTAACTGCTAGTCCAGATAGGGTCGCGGTAGCAGTTGAGAGAGCAGAGAATCCCAGACCACCCTGTCCCCCGCAACTTCCTCCAGCTCATTCCCGGGGACCCCAAGCCGCTCCCAGGCCAACTTAGAGTTATAATCCCTCCAGCGGGTCCTAGGACGACCCCAGGGACTTGTCCCGGTAGGCTGTGCCTGGTACACCCCCACTGGCAGGTGTCCAGGGGGCATCCGGATTAGATGCCCAAACCACCTCAGCTGGCTCCTCTCAATGCGGAGGAGTAGCGGCTCTACTCTGAGCTCTTCCCGGATGACCGAGCTCCTCACTCTAACAAATAGAGTGTAGCCTGCCACCGTACGAAGAAAGCTCATTTCTGCTGCTTGTATTTATTACCCACAGCTCATGACCATAGGTGAGGGTCGGGATGTAGACCGACCGGTAAACAGAGAGCTTCGCCTTTTGGCCCAGCTCCCTCTTCACCACTACTGTCCGGTACAGTGACACATTACTGCTGCTGCCTGTCCCAGCCTTCTCACGATCCCTCTTCCCATCACTCATGAACAAGACCCTGAGATACTTAAACTCCTCCACTGGGGGCAGGTCCTTTCCCCTTACCTGGAGTGGGCATGCCATCCTTTTCCAGGCTAAGACCATGGACTCAGACTTGGAGATGCTGATCCGCATACCAACTGCTTCACACTCAGCTGCAAACCGCTCCAGCGAGCGCTGGAGGCATCCATGTGATTCAGCCAAAAGAACAACATCGTCCGCAAACAGCAGAGACGCCACCCTCCGGCCTCCACACATAATGACCTCCTGACCCCGGCTACGCCCTGACATTCTGTCCATGAATATCACGAACAGGAGTGGAGACAGGGCACCACCCTGGCAGAGCCCAAAGCTAACACTGAAAGAGTCTGACTTAATGGCGAGTATACGAACACAGCTCTCACTCCAGGAGTACAGAAATTGGATGGCTTGGATGTCCCATATACTCGCCGAGTCAGACTCTTTCAGTAGCACCAGCACTCCATACTCCCAGTGGACCCCCCACAAGATATCTTGAGGAACAAGATATCTTGGGTTGGCAAACTCCCATGCCCCCTCAGCAATCTATGAGAGGGTGAAAAGCTGGTCCATTTTCCACGGCCGGGGAGGAATCCGCATTGTTCCTCCTCAATCTGAGGTTCAACTATCGGTCAGAGTCTCCTTTCCAGCACCTTGGCATAGACTTTCCCAGGGAGGCTGAGCAGTGTGATACCCCGATAGTTGGCACACACCCTCTGGTCCCCCTTTTTAAAAATAGGGACCACCACCCCGGTCTGCCAGTCCAAGGGTACTGTTCCAGAGGTCCATGCAATATTACAGAGGCGTGTTAGTCAAGACAGCCCCACAATATCCAGAACCTTAAGCATCTCTGGACGAATCTCATATACCCCCAGTGCCTTGCCTGTGAGGAGCTTAACAACTACCTCAGTGACCTCCACTAGGCTCTGTAGGAAGGAAGCTCTGAAACTAGGCACTGCAGGAAGGAACTAACATATTCATGGTTATGACATCACAGTCACAATTAACTGACTATAAGGTCTTGCTTTGCTTATGATATTTAAAGCTCTTAATGGTCTAGCTCCAGTATGTCTTACTGATCTATCAAAGCTCTATAGCTTGTCTCCAGACCACTTTACTCAGCTGAAGCAGGCTTACTGAATGCCCAGATCTCTTACAGCTCAGTTGGTAGAATATTATTTTCTTACAGATCCTAAATGTATGTGTTTTCTTGCTTTAAAGTTAAAGGGTTAAAAAACATAAGAGAATATGGGAGTCAGCCTTGTTCTTACCCATCACTCTGCCAAGAAAAATGGACTTAGGAGAGTCAAATCTGGGAATCTCCCCAAGAGTTAACCTCTCCACCCATGGCTCCATGTAATCCACCTAAAACACACACTTGTATGAGCACATATTAACACACACACATGGTGTTGGTGCACTGTGTTAAATTCTGTTATTTTTACCTGCGCTCTGCGTTTATTCATACCTGCGTCCACACAGTGTAGTTGTGTCTGGTGATGTTGACGAAGTGAGGAAAGCCGTCAGCCAGGTTTCTGTTGGTCAGCTGAAATTTATGCGTCAACAAGCCCAGCCGGTACCTCAGAGACAGAGTGCCTGGAAAGAAAGAGACATTATCAGCACTGACATCACCAGAATTACTTACAGTAAATTAGAAAAATGTGCATGTTTTCTTAACTAAACATATTCTTTTTTTTTAAATTATCTTTTTATTGGATTTTTCCAGGGATGCATGTATAAAATAGAATAAGAAGGAAAAAAAAAATAATAAAAGTAAATAACAATAAAAAATAAATAATATATATAAGGCAACTGAGCAGGGCATATAGAATTACAAACAAGGGAACATAGAGACAAGTAAATAAGTCATGGATTGAGTATGCATAGATTTCCAAATATACGCACAAAGGAGACCATATCTTCCAAAATTTTCCTGAGTTATGGTGCAGATCAAATGTCAGTTTCTCCAAAGGTAAAAACTTAGTTATCTGTGTAAACCACATCCTGACTGAGGGTATCTCAGATTTAGACCACAGCAATAGAATGCATTTTTTAGCCAAGTACAGAAGTGTGTTCAATGCATAAACAATATCAGTGTTCAAGCTATCAGGGTATAAGTTCAACAGGTAGATACAAGGTGTAACTAACCGTGTCTGTGTGATACTTTTGTATAAACAGCCTGAGAGTGAGTTGGGTCTTTTAATTTGACATGCTCAGCATGAGACAGGTGAGCAGGAAGTGAGGTGAGTCAGGTGGCTCTTTAAGTAAAATGGTGGGAGCCATTGTTCCCCAAGGACAATGGACCCACCAAACAATCCGCTCATTCAAAGGTTTTGAATATTGGCACTCTGCTGTAGGTGAATAAGGTAAAGTTGTTATTTGGTAAAATCTATTGATTTTTAGTGAATGTATTTAGCCAATCGGTTGTTGTGCTGCTTGAACTGTTGTTGAAATGCTGAGCATGTTGTGTCTTAGATTGTTGAAATTTTATATTTTGTAGGTGCTGATAAATTGAAATGAGTGTATTTTAATGTGTGGGACTGGTTTTATCTTGTGACTTAAGTGTTTTCCTGTGTTTTGTTTTTGTTTTTTGGTATTTAGTTCTTACGGTGTGTTTACGCGAAGAAATGAATAAAGGACGCATAGACCATCAGTTTGAGAGCCAAACCGTTATTCAGCAGGGATGCTACACAAGGTGACAATTCAAAATCTAGTTCGAACACCTTCTGTATGACAGAGTGAACTTCCTTCCAATAGCTAAGATCTCTATCACAGTTCCAAAACATATGTATAACCGAGCCAACTTCACTTTTACATTTAAAACATAGACTGGACAAGCTGGGAAACATCCTATGTAGACGAACAGGTGTTAAATAAAAACGATGAATAAATTTGAAATTTTGCTCATGTTGAGCTACAGAAGTGCATTTAGGAAATGTCTGCTTACATACCCGACACCATTCATCATCACTAAAAGATACGGTAAGGTCACGTTCCCATAAGGTCCTCAATGCGTTATAGGATGAGACGCTCGTACTTGACAACAGTCTATAAAAGGCTGAAATCTTGCCTTTGAGGCTGTTAGAAGACAGTAACAGTTCCTCTAAGCCTGTAAGCTCCATTCGTATTTTACCCTCTTTTTTTCAGAGACTCAAAGAAATGTCTTAATTGTAAAAATTTATAAAACTCTTTATTCTGTATTTCAAAATGTTTTTTTATTTCTTCAAACGGTTTAAATATGTCTTTTGTGACTAGTTGAGAGAAGTTTATTATTCCTCTTGATCTCCAACTCAAGGAGCCAATGTTTCTAATCTGTGGAGGAAGATCAGGATTAAGGGCTAATGGGGACCATAAAGATACATCAGATGGAATGTTTAAGTGTTTTCTAATGTCTTTCCAGGCCATAAGCGTATTAAGAACTGAATAATTATCTATGGCAAATTGGATCTTATGAAAATTGTAAATAAATGGTATTGAGCCAAGTTGTCTTGGTCGGCACGAATAGGATTCTATAGCTAGCCAGCGTGAGTCGCTTCTGTCCATAAACCAGCTCATCATATGTTTTAGTTGGGCAGACCAATAGTAATGTTGCAAATTAGGTAACGATGCCCCTCCCAGTTCTTTGGGTTTGAAAAGTGTCAATAATTTAATTTGTGGCTTTTTATTATTCCAAACATACCTTGAGAATAAATTGTTGATTCTCTTAAAAAAAACAGAGGGCAAATAACACAGAAGGTTCTGGAATAGGTAGTTCAGTCTGGGAAGTAAAGTCATTTTGATAGCATTGATTCTCCCAAAAAGGGAAATGGGTAATGTAGACCAGTTGGCCAAATCTTGTTCAATTCTTGTAATTAATGAAGGACAGTTTCTTTCAAACAGTTGCTGAAGCTTAGATGTGATGATGATGATTCCTAAATATTTAAAGGATTTTACTACCTGAAGTGAGTAATTTAGCATAGTTGTAGGTGAGATATTGAAGCACATTGCCATGGATTTGTTGAAATTAATTCTGTATCCTGAAAACTTACTATATTGAGATATTGTATTAAAGATTGCTGACATTGAGGTCTGTGGATCAGATAGATATAATAATACATCGTCTGCATATAAGGATATGCGATGGTCTACTTTGTCTATTGTTATGCCTGATATGTCAACCCTTGATCTAATTAACTGGGCCAGAGGTTCTATCGCTAACGTAAATAATAAAGGGGAGAGAGGGCACCCTTGATGACAACCTCTATAAATTGGAAACTTGTCAGATAGCAAATTGTTTGTATTGACTGAAGCCATGGGATTTGAATATAGAAGTTTAATAAATTTAATAAAATTAGAGCCGAGGTTGAACTTTTCTAAAACTGTAAATAAAAACCCCCATTCCACCCTGTCGAATGCTTTTTCAGCATCTAGCGATACAATCATTGCAGGAATTTTGTTTTTATTTATGTGATCAATAATATTTAATAATCGCCGTACATCATCTGGTCCGTATCTCATTTTGACAAATCCAGTCTGGTCTGGAAAAATTAGCTTTGGGAGCAGTGATTCCAGTCTACGTGCCAATACTTTTGCAATAATCTTAAAGTCTACATTAAGTAAGCTAATTGGCCGATATGATGAACATTCTAGCGGATCTTTGTCTGTTTTTAGCAACAGGCTGATGGTAGCCAGGCTCCATGTCTCAGGTGTTATGTTTTTTTCCAGCATCTCATCAAGAACAGGCATAAGAATGGGATTTATCTCAGGCCAAAATGATTTGTAAAATTCCAAGGGATAACCATCCTGACCTGGTGATTTTCCAGAAGGCATGGACTGGATAGCTTCCCACACTTCCTCCGGAGCAAATGGGGCACCCAAAGAATCTCTGTCTGACTCTGACACACTAGGGAGTGAGATTTTATCTAACTAGAATTTTATTTCATCCTCTGAGTCTGAGTACTCGGAAGAGTAAAGTATTTTGTAAAAATCACAGAATGAGTTATTTATCAAGCAGGGATCATGAGTAACAATACCAGATGATGTCCGGGTCGCCTTTATAGTTCTGTCATTCTGGAGCTTTTTCAGTTGATACGCTAATAGATAGCTAGGCTTATTCCCGGATTCATAATATTTTTGCTTGGTAATAAATAGAAGTTTTTTAGCCTGTTCCGTGTATTCCGTGTTCAGTTTTAACTTGATGCTAATAAGTCGATTCCAAATGGATTGAGTTGGAGTGTTTTTATGTTGTTGTTCCAAATAAGTGACCTCTGCCTCCAATTCTTCCCTTTCTAATGCTCGTTTTTTGGACTGAAAAGATGTATATGCGATCAGATGTCCTCTCAAAGTGGCTTTAAAAGCATCCCACTTGGTTGCATAAGAAGTGGGAGAATCTTGATTTTCCCTCCAGTATTGTAATATTTTCTCTCGAGTGTCAGAACAGAAAGATTCATTTTTCAAAAGAGATGAATTGAACCTCCAGTTGGAGGTCCTTGGGATTGTTAAGTTAAGGTCAACCTTTAAATATACTGGACTATGATCTGACAACACAATAGGACCTATCCAACATTCTCTTACCTTGTGTATGAAAGTGAATGGAATAAAGTAATAATCTAGTCTGGAATAAGATTTGTGTGGATTAGAGTAAAATGTGTAGTCTCTATCCACAGGATGTAGTTCTCGCCATACATCTGCTAAGCCTGAGTTCTGACATAAAAACCTGAGTGTATGAGACGACTTTGGATTGGACATGGGGGCGGAAGAGGATTTATCTAGCATAGAGTTTAAAATGCAAAAAATCACCCGCTATAAGTCCAAAACCTTTGCAATGCTGGTTAAATAGCAGAACCATACGAGACATAAACCTAGGGCAGTCTTCATTGGGGGCATATATGTTTAGAATGGTGAGATCCTGACCAAAGATAAAACCGGTAATCAATATATATCGGCCTTCCGGGTCGTATTCTTCTTTCTCAAGAATAAATGGAACATTCTTATGTACAAGAATAGCAGTTCCTCTTCTGTTGGGACCGAATGAGGAAAAGTAAATTTGACCTACCCAATCTCTCTTCAATTTTAAATGTTCTGTGTTAGACAAATGTGTTTCCTGTAGTAGAGCAATGGATACCTTTTCTTTCTTTAAAAATGTCAAGATCTTTTTCCTTTTAACCACATGTCCTATGCCCTTAACATTCCAGGATAACTAAACATATTCTAACCTTTAAACATCACAGTAAATATTTGTGTTGGTGACAAAATTAAATGAATTAAGCCTACATCAAAAAAACTTAGCAGCTGAAACTGTTGCATACACTTTCTTCATGGAAACAGTCTGAACACAAGAAAATGTATAGCCCTTGTCCTGACCCTTGCTTATCATGTGTTTTTTATAGATTCCTGTTTTGTGTATTTATTCCTAATGTTTTTTACGTTGTCAGGGTCTATTTATATGTGCTCTGTTTTGTAGATCTAGTACTTTCTTATGTAGTTTTCTTGTTTAGCTTCTCCTTTGTTTCTGTTTTTTCCTTGCTGCTTTTATCATGGACAACAATACATTTTTCAGCTTCCTACTTCCTTGTCTCCTTTATCTTCCAAGCAGTCTTAAGTGACAACAAAAGCATTTTTAATGCATTTGGCAAATTCTGCCATCCAGAGCCATTTACAATTAATGATGCTACAGTACGAGGTGAATGTAGAGTTCAGGACTCTTATTGGTATAGTGGGGTGTGCTTGCCAAGATAGGCAAGATAGTCGAACGCCAGTATGCTGCATGGAGGGCAACAGTGCTACTACACCAACATTAAACTGTAAGTTGCTCTGGATAAGGCTGTCGGCCATGTGGCAATGTCAATGTAAATGTAATTATAATTTTTTTCTCACATGTAACAAGCAGAGAAATTCCTTCAAAATTGAGAGTTTAAAACTTAAGTAAGTATTTGCAGTTTTACATTTTTGCCTTGATTGGGTAGTTTCTTAACCCTGTAAATGGCCACGGCCCACCAGCAGGCCCAAAGTTTTAATACCCACTTCTATAATCGAGAAGAATAGCACAGCCAGTTTGCACTGGCATCCCTGTAGTTACTAAATAATAAGCCTTGGTATGTAATAAGTCTGTGATTTTAAGGGGTTAACATAAAAAAAAAAAACAGCAAATTCAGAAGTGCAGCCTCGAGCCTGTAGAGAATGAAAATGGAATGTAAAGGTTTTTTTTTAATGTAAACTGTCAAAGAAAATGTTAATTTATTAAAATAGGTACATTCACAAGCAAAGTATGTGTGTGTGTGTGTGTGTATGTGTGTAGGTATGTATGTATGTATGTGTAGGGGTGTGTGTGTGTGTGTGTGTGTGTGTGTAGGTATGTATGTATGTATGTGTAGGGGTGTGTGTGTGTGTGTGTGTGTAGGTATGTATGTGTAGGGGTGTGTGTGTGTGTGTGTGTATACCATCTTTCTTGAGAAGAACAGCGATGTAGTCTTTGTGGAAGGAGCTGATGTAGAGCAGGACTGCTGGCGTCTGCTGGGTGCTGAAGCTGAACTCGATGTCATCAGTGGTGGTGTTGTAGCCCAGTGTGAAGTTGTGCCAGTGGGGCTCGATCCAGAAGTTAGCCCACCATGCATCATCCGGAATAGGCTCTTTACGAATGTCATAGCGCAGCCACGCCCCGACATCGAAGTACGCTCCAATGTCTGAGAGAGGAGACAGAGAGAAGAACGTACCGGTCACTCTTGCTACCACTTGGACGTGGACGCTCTGGTTACAAGACACACCTTTTTTATTATTTACTTTTTCACGCAAAACACATTACATTTACTATTTGAAGCTTATCTCTGGCAACGATGAAAGTTTGAAACTTCGCTCTCTGAAACAAGTGAAAATGGCCAAAGTGCAGGTTTAAACTTTAAACTATGAAACTTTGATGTGGAGAAATAACATCTTTTATGCCATGTTTCTGTCACTGTTTAGCAGCGACACAAAGCAAAGTTAGTAGCACAAAAATATCAATCAAATTAAGTTATTACACAGCTAGCTTTATTTATGTAAATACTAGGAGTGTGATGCTTCACAAAATTCGTCATTTTAAACAAAATACTGTGTATCTTGATTTAATACATTTAAGTTTATTAAAGCATTCAATCTTACAAAGGTGCGGTATTTGAAACAATTCTGTTTGATAGCTTAATATGCTAGCTATGAGCTAATGTTTTAGCCCCAAGCTAACACTCTAGCTAAAGCTAACATGCTAGTCAGATGCAACGATATGGTACATTACAATACAATGCAATGCTGTACTGCACTGAGTAAATCAAATGTGTAGCAAAATGATGTTAGAGCACAAGTCTACACTTCTAATCATATTAGGCACATATTTGGACAGGTTATGATAGATTAGGATCAATCAGATAAAAATCTCTCTTTGAACATAGATTTCCACCATTTTTACTTCTGGCAGTCCTTTGGAACATATCTAAATCCACAAAATAGACATCAGCATTGATCCTGAATTGCACAGACAGATTAACTGCACGCAACACGGCCTGCACACAAACGCCTAAACTCATTATTCTCCATAAATTTTCAACGCTCAAATTAAATCCATTTAATCTTGATTAGATTTAGTTATATGAGATCTAATGAAATGATGCTGCAGAGGCATGGCGGTATTAAATAGCCATGCCAGCGGCTGTTAATAAGGAGCGTCAGAGTAAAACATGATTCACTTCAGAATGAGGATTTTGGTGACACAAAATATTACCAGCCAGATTAGTTTTAATAACACACTAATTCACAAATCAGACAAATCCTTCTGACCCAGACACTGCAGCTACAAAATTAAGGTGTAAAGGACATTTGTGTGAACAGTAGTCTTTAATGTTGTTGCTTGAACAAAACCTAATATCTACAAAAAAGTAACGTTGCAGGTGAAGTTCATATAAAAAGATTTTATTTTGAGTCATTTTGGGCCATTTCTGTCATCATCAATGTAAAACAGCAATAACTGAAACAAGATTCTGTTCAAACAGAGACAATATGATAAAACTTTTTTAAAGGTTTGTCTCCAAACCTTTGATGGGCAGTGTATCTGCGCCGCCTTACCTAAGTGGCAGTAGTAGCCGTCAAAGGCTGTGTTGTTGCAGTCGCAGGTGTATGACGCATAGCCGTCGATGCACTGGCCTCCGTTTCTGCAGGGTATTGAGGCATTTAAACACGCTCCTGTACAGTTCCTCCTGATCCCGTTCCGCTCATCCACTTTTCCTTCCAGATCCACAGGAACCCCGTTCATCCGCAGGCCACGCAGACAGCCCAGGAATGGCCGCAGGGTGTGATTAGCAGCACCTGCGCACGAGGTGTTTTAACATGAAGATCAATTATAAATAACAAATGAGATCTTTCAGGAGGTTTTTAGCTCATCCCAGGATACAACTCAGATTAATGCATGTGGCAAAATGACCAATGTTAAATCAACATGCACTCACATATTTACAGCATACATCTGAGAGTAGAATAACTGTACTGTACTGTACTGTAACTAGTACAAGGTATTCAGTAAGTACTCTACATTATTCAGTAATTAGTACAAGTGATTCAGTAACTACTATAAATTATTCAGCAACTACTGTAAATGATTCAGTAACTACCATACATTACACCAATTGATTCAGTAACTACTATAAATTATCCAGTAACTACCATAAATTATTCAGGAACTTCTGTAAATGATTCAGTAACAACTATGCATTATTCAGTAATTACTGCAATTGATCCAGTAACTGCTATAAATGATTCAGTAACTACGATAAATGATTCAGTAACTACTGTAAATGATTTGGTGACTACTATAAATGATTCAGTAACTACTATAAATGACTGAATATTCATTTAGAAACTCGCTATCTTATGTTGAGCAGGCTGTTACAACTACCTTAACCAAAAACCACCCAGAACTGTGTTCGCACCTACGAGCAGGGGTTGGGTAAACTGCATGTTGATGTAAGTCTGGCCAGGAAACTTGTGTATGGCTGGAGGGAAGAAGTCCACTTTGAGTCGTGCCATTTTAGCATTGATTTCTGCCTCCACGTAGTGCCACTCATTATCATTCAGAGCCTTTGGAGTGCGCAGGGTCACGTTTCTGATCCCATCACCCACCATGAAGATGAATATCACCTCAGTAGTGGCTGAGAGAGAGAAAAAGAAACCGAGAGAATGCAGTGAGAGAGAGGATTGAATGAATCTCATTTCAAAAGGCTGAATTAAAGTGTCATCTTTTCATTGTTTATATATTTCTCCTCTATTTATCTGTTTAATTTTCTAACTTTTCCCACTTTCTTGACTCCAGCCTGTTTAATCTATTTCCCCTTTATTTACCTCATTGCTTACAATACAATGAGTGGGGTGTGTCTTAAATGCCTGGATGTATCTGATGCATCATTGACTAATCACTCTGCACTCCAGGATACAGCAGAACCACAAAAGGGGTCTCCAGGTCTGAGAATGAGAGAAAATGAACGCTCACAGTTCAGCTCGATCCTGATAAAGTTACGCAGATGGTCATCAGAGTTCTCCAGGAAGACCCCATTGGTGCGGTAAGTCCTAAAGTGGAAGGTGATGTCAGCACTGTTGCCAGGTCTGAAGGTGGGGAAGGTCAGGTAGGTGGGCTTAGTGATGGCAATGGTGTTCCAGATGCTTCCTGTAAGATGGGACCAAGGGAAGAAAAGCTAAACTGCCTTCAGGAAATAAATAATGAACTATATTGCTAGTTAAGATAATAAATCATCTGAACTGCCTACAGGAGGGTGGGACATTACTGGAAAAATCAACATCACGTATATTATTAAGGTGCTGGACCACCAGAACAGCTTCAATGCACCCTGTCATAGATTCTCCACATCTGGAGGGATGGAACATCATTTGTCCAAAAGATATTCCCTCTATTTGTGGTTTTATTATGGTGGTGGGAAGCACTGTCTAACATGTATGTCCTAATTCTCCCTTAGGAGTTCAACTGGGTTGAGATGTGGTGACTGTAAAGGCATATGATTTATATCATTTTCATACTCTTTAAACCATTCAGAGACACCTCATGCCCTGTTAATGGAGGCACCGTAATCCTGGAAGAGGCCACTCTTATCTGGGTAGAACTGTTTCATCTCAGGATAAAGGTGACCTGTCAAAAAAATGCTGTACTGCTTTACTGTCCCTCAAAGCCAAAGGTATGAAAGTGGGTTCCTTCTGGGCTGCAGCTCTGCAGAGATTAGCATTTTCCATCTGAAGTCAACTCACAAAGATGTTGCTGAGGAAGACCTGAGGTGAAACACTACAGTCTACAGATCGTCCTGACAGGACTGACATCTGACATGCTCTAAGGCCCATGTGTCAAACACAAGGTCCGTGGGCCAAATCAGGATCAGACACAATCCTGTCCGGCCTGCAAAAGCATTTTGATTTTCTATTAATAGAAGCCTGTTTCACAATGCACTGCACTACAGTCCCCATCATGCACTGCAATTTAATGTGCAATTTCATACCCCAACAACAACCTACGGGACAACAGTTACACCTCCGTCCTACACAGTTCCACACCAGTCGTATCAGCAAACAACTAACTGCAGTTCAGCTAATATAAATACCAAAAATCAGCTCAGAAATTGAGCCCATGTCTTAGTAAACCTGCAGCAAATAAAGGATGTCAGGTGTCTAGTTCAAGCAAATAGGTATGTTCAAAAGACTGAGCTCCTGGGGACGTTTAAATTTGGAATATTTCAAGTATTCATGTAATATTTAAAGGTCTACTACAAGTGATTTATATATTACTGTTAACATTTTGCATATTTTTTAAATGAACAATGGCTAAATGTAAATTAAAGATTAAATAAAACATAGATGTTCTCTGGCCCATGGATTTGTTGAGATTTTTTAATATGGCCCTTTTAGTGGCTGAGTTTGACACCCCTGCTCTGAGGGGACAAGAGACCCAAACCATGCCAACAAAACACCTACAAAGCTAAATAGAGTCAGTAAAGCCCCACATTGCAGGGGTACAGCATTCAGGCCTGTACCATTCTACTGACCAACACAACACTTCAAGAAGTTTACATTACACAATATATTGCAATATTTATTTTTTTCTATTTTTAGTTTTTCAAGCAGCGTTGTAGACCAGTGCTAATAGTTTCTACACTACAATACTCTCAAATGTCCAGTCTTTGCAATGAGGGGTTTATGCACTGCAATGTCCCTGTCTATGAAGTTTTGGACTGTTAATGCTGATACAGTCTGATCACAGCCTTCATTGGCATTCTCAGCCATCTGAGGAAAAGCTGCTTCTCTGTTTTCCTTACAAATTGCACTAATGCACGAGCATCACATTCACTCAATGTGTGCTTTTAACCACAATTTCCAAACATATTTACTCATGTCTTTCCCACAGATCTAAATACAGATGTCAATTTAATCACTGTTCCTCCCGAAGCACCATCTCCTGCCATCCGTTCCCCAAGAATGAAATCTCATTCAAGGCACTTAGCTCTTTCTAAGGCACTTAGCTCTTTTCCTGTTGATCCAAAATTGAGGTCAACTGAGCCTGATCTGCATTTTTATAAATGTCACAAAGCATGACAGGATGTTAACTGCTTAAGTACACCTGTCTGCAAGCATTCACACAGTTTCTCTGCACATTTAATCAGGTTTTTCATTTGTTATTCGTTTTTATCTATCTATCTATCTATCTATCTATCTATCTATCTATCTATCTATCTATCTATCTATCTATCTATCTATCTATCTATCTAAGTTTGGGCACTTTCTTTTTTTTTCTTTTTTTTTTTTTTTAACCCAATTTTCTCCCCAATTTAGTCATCTCCAATTCTACCTGCTAGTTAGGACTCCCCCAGTCACACAATACTACCAATAAGGAGGAGGGTGAAGACTAGCACAGGCTTCCTCCGACACCTGTGAAGCCACTGAAACTTTTCAAACTTCCGCTCACGCAAAATCACTGGACAGCTGAACGCGCTCGGAGGAAAGCCCCAACTACCAGATGTTCTTCATCTCTTTATGAAAATAAAGGAACCTTCTGTTTTATTTGACTTCAATTTAAGTACTTTGCCACCACAATATCTAATACTCACGGTCTCCATAACAGCGCAGTGGACCTACGCTGAAGTGAGCCTCTGAGCCAGTACGATTTGTGTCACCAATGACAACTCTTCTCACAGGCAAGTGGTCTCGGAACATCACATAGCCCTTATCAGCATACCTTAAACAGAAGAACCAGGCAGAGATGTCTACATGTATCATAGGTCTTCACAATCTCATATGATTTGCTGTGGAACTCTAGTCTGATCTCGAGACTTTTTCAATCGTCGTAGACATGTTTTGGACTCGGCTATTTGTACTCATGGTATCTGGTCACAGCCAGGAAAATTCAATTACCACTTACAAAAGAACACTTTCTTTCTTTTAACTGTCACCAGCACTCACTCAGGAGTAGTCTTTGCAGTAGGCAAAGGTAGGCAGCCATTAGCCAAGGGCCCCATTATAATAGATAACGTATATATTTACACATGTTGAAACTAGCTGTTATTTGCAATTACAGTGATTATTTTCAGTAATTTCAACCTAGCCACACCTTACGATCGTAGATACTTTTCCATACCGTTACATGATGACACAACTGCATAAAGACAGACTAGCATGAAAAAGGCAATTAAATGATAATTAAGTGATAATTACTAAAAAGCAATTTATTACAAGTTACTAATCACTTCTAGTAAACTATGAAGGGAATAAGTTACTTATTGTTTCTCGGAAAAAATATTAATTTCTTTTTTACGATGTATCAAATTATCTCACAATATTGATAGATCATGTTGAAATCAACAAAGACCAGCAAAGACCAAGTACAAACGCAGGGCTTAAATACAACAGGGATAACAAGGGACAGGTGGAAAACAGGTGGAGACAATCAGGGGAGGAGAAACCAAACAAGGGGTAGGACTAGAACACCAAAACAAATGCACATGGAATAAACCAAAACATGAACACATGGGAGATCAAAACACAACAGGAACACATGGACAGGACTGGGAGGGGCCAATCGTGACACACACACTGACTCGCGCTCAAGCAGTTTAGGGATTAAAGTGCCAACACCCAAGCAGTTTAGGGGTTGGCCAAAGCGAAATGGAGCAGAAATTTGGTTTGTCTCAATGGCAAATAGAGCTGAGCTCTGGTGCTCTAAGCTAGCACGAATGTAAACCGTTTTGCATAACATCTTTATCAAATTTTTAAAAATTTATTCACAGTGATAAAAATCCATCTCTAAGTTTGTTTCTGTCTTTAAATGGTCCTGATTGGTTCTGTCTGTATTGTTCTGGTACCATTTCGTGACCTCTTAACTAGATAAATAGAACTTAACTTATTGGCTGATATTTATCCTGTTAAATCTGAAGCAAATCAAAGCACTCTGCAACAGAGACGTCTAGTCAAGTCTGTGTTGCCAGATACAGGTAATCAAACATTTACTCATACAGCTGGTCTGTTCCATGTAAATGTGTTTTTATTGAATTTGATAGCCTGGCTGGCATAACTATGATGTTTATTCTGCTGTTTTGCTGACTGTTACACATTTTCAGCTAGCAGCTGAAGGAGTTGTTTTAGCTGACAGTATTATTGTAATTTAATATTTGTAATATAATATGTCTAATCTAAAATTTCTCAAATACAGTTACATTGGTTTTGTTATGATAGGTAGGAAGGCTAGAATTATTACATTAGTTTGAAAAACATCTGAAAAATTTGATTGGATGGCATTGAACTGTTAATGAACCATTGATTTAGACTGAGCATTAGTTGCATTAATTCAGAGTGAGCTTTTGGTTGAATTCATTCATTGTCAACATTAGGTAGATTCATTCAGAGTGGGCGTTGGATGGATTCATTCAGAGTGGGCGTTGGGTGGATTCATTCAGAGTGGGCGTTGGATGGATTCATTCAGAGCGGGCATTGAATGGATCCATTCAGAGGGGGCGTTGGGTGGATTCATTCAGAGTGGACGTTTGGTGGATTCATTCAAAGCGGGTGTTGGGTGGATTCATTCAGAGTGGGCGTTGGGTGGATTCATTCAGAGCGGGCGTTGGGTGGATCCATTCATAGTGGGCGTTTGGTGGATTCATTCAGAGTGGGCTTTGGGTGGATTCATTCAGAGTGGGCTTTGCGTGGATTCATTCAGAGTGGGCTTTGCGTGGATTCATTCAGAGTGGGCTTTGCATGGATTCATTCAGAGTGGGCTTTGGGTGGATTCATTCAGAGTGGGCTTTGGGTGGATTCATTCAGAGTGGGCTTTGGGTGGATTCATTCAGAGTGGGCTTTGGGTGGATTCATTCAGAGTGGGCTTTGGGTGGATTCATTCAGAGTGGGCGTTAGGTGGATTCATTCAGAGTGGGCGTTAGGTGGATTCATTCAGAGTGGGCTTTGGGTGGATTCATTCAGAGTGGGTGTTAGGTGGATTCATTCAGAGTGGGCTTTGGGTGGATTCATTCAGAGTGGGCTATGGGTGGATTCATTCAGAGTGGGCTATGGGTGGATTCATTCAGAGTGAGCGTTGGGTGGATTCATTCAGAGCGGGCGTTGGGTGGATTCATTCAGAGCGGGCGTTGGGTGGATTCATTCAGAGCGGGCGTTGGGTGGATTCATTCAGAGCGGGCGTTGGGTGGATGCATTCAGAGCGGGCGTTGGGTGGATTCATTCAGAGCGGGCGTTGGGTGGATTCATTCAGAGTGGGCGTTGGGTGGATGCATTCAGAGCGGGCGTTGGGTGGATTCATTCAGAGTGGGCGTTGGGTGGATTCATTCAGAGTGGGCGTTGGGTGGATTCATTCAGAGTGGGCGTTGGGTGGATTCATTCAGAGCGGGCGTTGGGTGGATCCATTCATAGTGGGCGTTGGGTGGATTCATTCAGAGCGGGCGTTGGGTGGATTCATTCAGAGTGGGCTTTGCGTGGATTCATTCAGAGTGGGCTTTGCGTGGATTCATTCAGAGTGGGCTTTGCGTGGATTCATTCAGAGTGGGCTTTGCGTGGATTCATTCAGAGTGGGCTTTGGGTGGATTCATTCAGAGTGGGCGTTAGGTGGATTCATTCAGAGTGGGCTATGGGTGGATTCATTCAGAGTGAGCGTTGGGTGGATTCATTCAGAGTGGGCTATGGGTGGATTCATTCAGAGTGGGCTATGGGTGGATTCATTCAGAGTGAGCGTTGGGTGGATTCATTCAGAGCGGGCGTTGGGTGGATGCATTCAGAGCGGGCGTTGGGTGGATGCATTCAGAGCGGGCGTTGGGTGGATTCATTCAGAGCGGGCTTTGGGTGGATTCATTCAGAGTGGGCGTTTGGTAGATTCATTCAGAGTGGGCTTTGGGTGGATTCATTCAGAGTGGGCTTTGGGTGGATTCATTCAGAGTGGGCTTTGCGTGGATTCATTCAGAGTGGGCTTTGGGTGGATTAATTCAGAGTGGATGTTGGGTGGATTCATTCAGAGTGGGCGTTGGGTGGATTCATTCAGAGTGGGCTTTGCGTGGATTCATTCAGAGTGGGCTTTGGGTGGATTCATTCAGAGTGGGCGTTGGGTGGATTCATTCAGAGTGGGCGTTGGGTGGATTCATTCAGAGTGGGCGTTGGGTGGATTCATTCAGAGTGGGCGTTGGGTGGATTCATTCAGAGTGGGCGTTGGGTGGATTCATTCAGAGCGGGCAGCTGTTGGATTCTTTTAGATTGGGCACTGGCTGCATTCATTTAACACAGCCATTGATTGCATTCAGAGTGGGCACTGAATGCAAAGAAGTTTTCAATTCCCACCACATTTGTGTTTGTAAGTAGAAGAAGAGGTATTTATTATGAATTGAATTTGAAGGAGTTATTCTTCTGGAAAGAAGTAATATGCTCTGATAGGAGGTAATGAAAGGAGACTAAGTAAAGCTTGCTCTTGAAGGAGAATTGGTTTCTGGGTTTTGGTCTTAACTCAGTCTCAACTAGTCATGATCTTGGACTTGCTTTGGTCTCAACAAAGGTGGTCTTGACTACAGCCCTAGTCCACATAAATTTCTTCAGGTTTTGCTGAATTGGTCTCATTTCCAAAGGACTTTCATTCCCATAACTCCTTGTCAAATATGATAATGCCTAATGCAGTGCTATGAATTCTCTTTTACGGAGTCTTCTTTGAGGGAAATTGGGATTTAACTGACGAGTCTGATATTTTCATTCATTCGTTCATTGATTTATCCATTCAGTCTCATGCATGCATTCATTCATTCTCACTCTTGTTCTCCCTCACCACTGCCGGTAGTCTGCATCACAGTTGCACCAGAACTTTGAGTCAGTGCAGGTTTGATTGATGGCACAGCCACATTTGCCGCTCTCAGGGAAAGAACCACCCCAGTAATCATGACTTTCATTATGACGACCAATCCAGTATGTGTAAGGCCTTCCATCTAAGTCAAGAAGAAAAGATGGAAAGGTACTATTATTAGTCTTGTCTAATATACCTTTTCTATTACTTATGATCATAAAATCACAAGCAGACCAGTGTCGGTTACATAAATCAACTAAACATCAGTGAGTTCATTTTGGTAAATTGTTACAGAAATCTCTTAGGTGTTGCCTAGGGGTGTTACAGGGAAACTCCACAGATATTTCGAAATTCTTACATTAACTCAGATGTTGTGAACAAAAGTCATTCAGTGTATTTTGATGTGAAATGATGTATCATAGAGCAATTTACCCTCCCTGAATTATTTACAGTGGTGGTGATAGGAACCACCTGCCTCTAAAAGCTCCCTCACAGAATACTTTGATACCTGGGACACTGTTGTATGACATTTTTGAGATAAGATTTTGATCAAAAACATGTTCTTTGTTTAAATACATTCAGGATAGAAAGATACTTGCAGGGTGTTAAAAGGAAAACCACTAAGAACAACATATGAGTTGCTCAATAATCTGAGTTGCTCTATAATGAACCATTTCACATCAAATCACTCTGAATGACTATATCAGCTGTTTAATTTTGCAGAAGTTTTTGAAGTCTGAATGTGGATACTGCGCCAATTTCACAATGTTATAATCAATTAGAACTGATTGTAATCATTTTCAGTAATCTATGTTCTCATTTTTTGGCCTAAATAAAATGCCGCTATTTTTGAAAATCCCCCAAAAGTTTGGCGTACTGTGTTTACTGTCTATATTCCACTACAGGTTATAGTCACATTTGTGCAATTAGTTGATTTTTAAATATAACTCGAAATCACAAAAAAATCTTAATTAAATGAAAGCCATGATGCAATGAATTATGATCAAATCTAAATCGATGTGAGATCAGAAATTTAAACCATTAGATAGATCTACTGTGTTAAGGGTAAACTCAGTGGAGTCCAGTCAGATACTTACGTGGCGTGTTTAGGAGGCGAGACTTGTAGCATGAGAACTCGATCCACTGTTCACAATATAATGACGTGTTGGCCAAAGCAGTGACTTCATCCCACGAAGCGTTCACATACTGTAGATCCCCTATATAAGGTCGGTCCACACTGGAGCCAGTTACCTTAGTGCTGTCAATGCGGTTATGCTCAATAATTGTCCAGGCCCTATTCACTAAAAGGAAACAGACAGAAAACAAAAGAACTCACAGGATCACAGCCAATAGCCCGTGTTTTTACAGCCATTATCTGGCCAAAAATCCAATTTACACCATTACACAGTACACAATCTACAAGACTGAACACTTGGACAGGTTTGGCACTTAAAACTTCAAAATGTCAAAATGGTGGTGAAAGGGTAGACAGAGTATCAGTAATTGTTTGGAAAAGACTGGGGTTTTATTATTTCTGCAACAGAAAAAGAAACCTCATTACCTATATTGTCTTTGGGCACCATTTAATGCTGTACAAACCTGGCCTTGCTTGTTTTCTTGCAGCCGCGAATAAATTACCTGGCTCTTCCACAGAAAATGAGTTTGCCTAATTGCCTGAATTCCGTTATCTAGTTAAAAGCGCTGCTTTTGGCACAAAATACTCTTTCCCTGTCTCATACGCAGGCTAAATGACCTCTGAAACAGACTGAGTGGACTTTAACTGCCAGACAGGCAGGATCAGTAAAATGTGACCTAAATGAATAATGCAAACAGGATATTAGACTATTTTAATCTGCTCTTTAACATTTACTTCTAAGACTTATTCTGAGGTTATGTGGGTTAATCTAATGTGAGATGAGTTAATGTGAGGCAACATGAGGCAATGTGAGGTGATGTGAGATGAGGACACATGAGGTGACATTAGGGTAAGGAAATGTGTGGTGTTTCAAAGAGGAAACTTGAGAAAACTTGATGTAAGGGAACATGAGGTGAGGGAATATGAGTTGGCATGTGATGAGGTGAAGAAACGTGCTAATGGTACAAAACGTAAATTAACTAAAAAACAAGGCAACATGAGAAGGAAATATGGAGTCACATATGGACTTTTGAGGTGAGGAAACATGAGGAAATATAAGGTGCAGTAACAAGAGATGAGGAAAAATTAGTTGACAGGATGTGAGGTGTGAGGTGTGAAGTGACGTGGGGAAATGGGAGGTGATATGAGGAAATGTGAGGTAACAAGTTGAGGAAACAAAGTGACGTGAGGTGACATGAAGTGAGGAAATATGAGGTAAGGTTACATGAGGTGAGGTAGCATACTGTTAGAAAGAGTGAAGTGAGGAAACATGAGTTAATGAAATGTGGAGTTACAGGAGTAAATGTGAGGTGAGAAAATTAGGAAATGTGAGGCGGGGACACATGAGTTGACATGAGGTGCCATGAAGTGATGAAACATGAGGTGATGTGAGTTCAGGACACGTGAGGTGCATGTGAGGAAACGTGAGGTGATGAAACTTGAGGAAACAAGGTACTGTGAGGTAAAATGAAGTGGGGAATCGTTATGTGATGTGAGAAGATGTGAGGGGAGAAAACGTGAGCTGACACGAAATGAGGTCATATGAGGAAGTAATATGACGTGAGGAAATGTGAGTTGACATTAAATGATATGAAGTTATGAATGTGAAATGAGATAATGTCAGGTGGTACGAGGAGACATGAGATGAGGATATGTCAGATAACGTGAAGCGAGGGCCTTACTCTTCATCTTGCAGTAGACAGTGAAAGGCTTCAGCGGGCCGCTCAGATCGGGGTCTATGGTGTAGTTGCCTGACCAATACTTTCCATTCAGTCTGTACGCTTCACACGACTCTCTATAGACCGCTGTCAAGATAAGAGAGAGAAATCATTCATTTTTTGTAGCACAGACACATCAGACTAATGCTCATATGTATCATCTCTGAAACTCACAGTTATGACAGACTTCCCCTTTGTAGCCCGTGCTGTTGCAAATGCACAAGAAGTCGTTCCAGGACTGAATACACCTGCCCTCATGCTCACATGGGTTTGGAGTACACCTGAGAAAACACAAGCCATGACATAATGGAGATGTGAGTAACACTCCGGTAAACATGGCCGATTCTGAGCTGTCTGTCCAGTCTTTGAGCAACAGCATATAAATCTGATGTGTTCCCCTTTATGTCTCTAGTCTGTCACTCCAGAGTGATGAGCCTTATCGCCTACATTATTATTCCTCTTTAAAGTAAAAGAGCAGCCTTGATCCCAACAGATACAACCGTACAGAGGCTGGGGAGGAGCAGACAGACACCTTTATTATATGTGAGGGCTCAGAGAAATACTGGTCTGATGTCTATGCCTTTGCTCTACAAATCCTCAAGCCCAAAATGTCTGGCAATTTTGTGTGATTTGTCTGTCAGTCAGTCAGAATCGTGAGATTAACCAACTGATCTCGCAGCTGCAATTAGCAGTAACACAAACATGATGTAATTCAATACTCATTTCACACTCATAGCTTGAAACAAGTAGAGACCTTCTGTTGAAAGAGTGGAGTAGTAAAATAATGCTTGTACACAGAGTTAGACAGGGTTTCCTTCTAAGCCACAGCTCTGAAGATATTTGTATTCTGATTCAACTTGTCAGCTAAAAGCCTTCATGAGACATTTTTGGAGTGTCAGAAGAGAAAAAGATCTTTTTGTCAGAGCTACGGCCCAAACGGAAAATGTCTCAGCTTTTCTGTGTCTCAGGAGAAATGAAGCCGATATCAGTATTGCATTAATGAAGGATTAACAACTTACGCATTTGCCCTTTAGGAGAAAAGTAGATTAACATGAGCGCTTCACTGTAAGAATTCTTGGAGATAAATGAGAAAAGAGTTCGTCTTCCACACTGATTGACTGATGTAAGTGTTCTGAGATGTAGAACTCGGCTACATAAGAAAATGATGAACTCAATCTTTTAACATGCGTATTATTCCGACCAAGAAGGTTAATTAATCTGTGAGACTATATTGAGATTAAAGTGAGAAATTCAAGAGCGTTGTTTCTCAGGAGCTACACTTCAGGAACGTGGAAACTGCTAAAGTCTCACACTGATTTTGAGTAGAGTTTAAGAATTTAAGACGAAGTAAATGAGATCACAATTAGAGTAAGATACTTTCTCTAGGAAGACAAAGCACAAAGTCGCTCTGGATAAGATGTAAATGTAAATGAATGTAATGAATGTTAATGCAAATGAAAATGAGTATTTTCACCCAGTTTACCCAGTTTCACATCCCTGTGCTGGAAAATATTCTACATTTCTGCCGCACTTTAACCTATAAAGAGGAAAGATATTCCTTGTGGTATCTTTCAAACGACAGCTCACCGTGGTTTAGGTACACATGCACTCAAAAAATTATTTATGGCCACCATAAGCATTAAGCACATTTTTTATATAAAAATATACTGTACTTATGTATATTCATTAGAAACAACCCAATTTGGATCGATGCACATGTGAAACGCATCACCAACCAGGAAATTGCTTCAGCTGGCAGGGTGGCTATGAAATGGCTCTCGTTATTCAGTGTAACTGCAATCAAATAGTGATGCACATTAACGTAATGTGTGTTTTTAATGTTTTTGAACAGATATTAATGTTTGATTTTGGTTATTTTGAGAGATACTCCAGACAACACCAGCGCACTAGCTAGCTAGCATCCTTGCTAGGTCTGCTGTGATGTTAACAGGTACAAAAGATAGATTAAATGAACAGTAGCAGTGATTTATTGTGAAGCAGAGTACATAAAGATTAATATTCCGATAATATTCAAACCAACAGTTCATGGTTTTTGTAACTGTAGGTGACCTCGACTTATTAGCATGGCATGAAGTGACTGATAGCGTTAGCTGGCTAACTGGCTAAAGTTAGACATCCTTCTGTATCCACTGCTATGTTGTCAGCTACAGTCTTGAGTTAATGTTAGAGCAGGTTACGTTAGAGAGACCACAGAGGGGGAAAAAAAACCCTCAGAAGAAAAGAGGATATTAACATCAGCATTTCACGAGTGTCACAATTGGCCCCTCCCAGTCCTGTCCATGTGTGCATGTTGTGTTTTGGTCTAGTCCAAGCGCTTTCTTTGTTTCGAGTCTCAGTCCAGCCCCCTTGTTGTTTAACTCTGAACCTGATTGTTGCCACCTGTGTTTCAACCTGTGTCTTGTTATCCCTTGTTAGCCCTCGTGTATTTAAGCCCTGTGGTTGCCCCTTGTTTTCGTTGGTCTTTGTTTAATTGTGCTGTATGTTTGTTGGATGTTTTATATGCTAGTGTTTTGTTATTCCTGCCTCTGTTGTGTATTTCAGTCTGTGTTTGTTTCAATATGTCCGTCCCACCTTATCTCCGTGTTGGCTATTTGAACCTGGACCATTTCGACCATGACCCTGGATTTACCCTGAATAAATCTTGCTTATCTCAGCATGTGCATCTGCCTCATCGCTCCATGTCACAACTAGAAGACGTTCTGGCGATGAATGAGGAAAAAATCTGCTCTCCTTATGCACTGACAGATGACAATAAGATCTCACACTTTTCTTATGGCAATATTATTCAGCTGAGACTGGGGTGAGACAAGTCAGACACTAAAGAGTTAAGCCACATGTATGACAATATTTTAATAAAAGTGTGAAAATCTGAGTTTTATTTCTCAAGAGCCAACTTTCAGAAACAGGAGAAAATGGCTTACGTTTCAATCTGATTTGAAACTTGACTTAACCACATCTAGGAGAAGTACCTGAGATCAAGTGGAGATTTCATTTAGAATATTTCTTTCCTCTGGTACATACGGAAGGAACTGCCAGTCTCTTGGGGTAATGACAGCCTTTTGCCTAACCTTGAGGATACCCGTTAGCCACTTCTGCTCCATATGCAGTGCCATTTTGTCAGTCGGTTGCATCCAATAATGGCCTTGCATCAAGCTGAAATCCTCGGCTCAACAGCTGCTACTAGCAGAGTGAATGACTGTAATGACCAAACTCCAGGAGTGCCTGATGCTGGCTGAGTGAATGGGGCGTGTGAGACAAATGACTTAAGAAATTCAGACATGAAAAAACATTTAGCACATTAGGAAGCTGCTGCGTACTTGTGTGTAAGACAAACTATTTTGGAGATAAGCGATTTTGTTTCAGCATCAATGAGATGTACACACACACATACACACACACACACACACACACACACACACACACACATGTTCTTCACAAACTCAGGACCCCCCCCCAGAGCAGGTATTATCACCAGCACTGATAGATGGATAGGTGAGTGGTGGTGGCATGTTAATGTGTGTTGTCTTGGTACGAGTGAATCAGATACAGCACTGGAGTTCTTTAACACTGTGTCCACTCACTGTCCACTCTATTAGACACTCCTACCTTGTCAATCCACCTTGTAGATGTAAAGTCAGAGACGACAGATCATCTGTTACTGCACAGTTTGTGTTTGGTCATACTCTAGTCCTTCATCAGTGTCACAGGACGCTGTTAGCTGGACATTTTTGGATGGTGAACTATTCTCAGTCCACCAGTGACACTGAGCTGTTTAATATTCCAGCACCACCGCTGTGAATGACCAACTTGTACGAGCACAATACAAAACGTCACCACCACGTCAGTGATCCACCTCTTAAATAATGCCTGCTCGATATATATATATATATATATATATATATATATATATATATATATATATATATATATATATATATATATATATGCATAGCATATTAGCATATCCAACAAGTAAATGCCATTTATTCAGTCTTAGTATGTTCCAAATGTGACACAGAACACTCCAAAATAAAATATTTAAAACTATTTGAAAAGTGGAGAAATATTGAAAATATCAGAACCTTGCACTGGTAAAAGTACTCAATATCACCAGATTCTTGAGGATTAGGGATGAGTATGGGCTTTGGAATGGGAAAAAGTGGACAACTACAGCAGACAAAATGTTGAGTGTGTTAAGCATCTATATTATGATAGAAATAACCTATGTCGCTGTATAATGTTCAGTACAAAATATGAAATCACACATACACTATATTTCCAAAAGTATTCACTCACCCATGAAAATCATTGAACTCAGGTGTTCCAATCACTTCCATGGCCTCAGGTGCATAAAACCAAGCACCTAGGCCTGCAGACTGCTTCTACAAACATTTGTGAAAGAATGGGTCACTATCCTCAATGAATTCCAGCGTAGTACCGTGATAGGACGCCACCCGTGCAACAAATCCAGTCGTGAAACTTCCTCACTACTAAATATTCCAATGTCAACTGTGGTATTATAACAAAGTGGAAGTTATTGGGAGCGACATCAACTCAGCCACAAAGTGGTAGGTCACGTAAAATGACAGAGCAGGGTCAACGGATGCTGAGGGGCATAGTGCACAGGGGTCACCAACTTTCTGCAAAATCAATCACTACAGACCTCCAAACTTCATGTGGCCTTCAAAATAGCCCAAGGACAGCATAAAGAGCTTCATGGAATGGGTTTCCAAAGCTGAGCAGCTGTATCTGCATCACAGAGCGCAATGCAAAGTGTTGAATGCAGTGGTGTAAACCGCCGCAACTGGAATCTAGAGCAGTGGAGACGTGTTCTCTGGAGTGACGATTCACTCTTCTCCATCTGGCAACCCGATAGCTTAGTCTGGGTTTTGCGGTTGCCAGGAGAACGGTATTTGTCTGACTGCATTGTGCCAAGTGTAAAGTTTGGTGGAGGGGGGATTATGGTGTGGGGTTGTTTTTTAGGAGTTGGGCTTGGCCCCTTATTTCCAGTGAAAGGAACTCTTAATGCTTCAGCAGAATAAGAGATTTTGGACAATTTCATGCTCCCAACTTTGTGGGAAAAGTTCAGGAACGGCCCCTTCCTGTTCCAACATGACTACACACCAGTGCACAAAGCAAGGTCCATAAAGACATGGATGAGCGAGTTTGGTATGGAAGAGCATGATTGGCCTGCACAGAGTCCTAACCTCAACCCGATAGAACACCTTTGGGATGAATTAGAGTGAACACTGTAAGCCAGGCCTTCTCATCCAAAATCAGTGTCTGACCTCACAAATGAGCTTCTGGAAGAACCGTCAAAATTCCCATAAACACATAACTAACCCTTGTGGAAAGCCTTCATAAAACAGTTGAAGCTGTTATAGCTACAAATTGTGGGCTGACATCATATTAAACTGTATGGATTAAGAATGGGATGTCACTCAATTTCATATGCATGTGAAGATAGATGAGTGAATACTTTTGGCAATATAGTGTATATTTTGAGATTGTTGCATACACGCATACACACACACACACACACCTGTCAGTGATGGCACACGTCCCCAGCAGCAGCTCAGTGTATCTGCCCCATTTTCTCTGCAGCATCACGTCGATGTCCACAGGCTCGTCATCAATAAAGATTTGCTGCATGCAGCCGTGGAAGCGGGCCAGTTTGGTCACACAACGAGCCGTGTTATTGGTCTTAGGACAGCCTGGCCAAAAATCAAGCATATCAGTCACACCTACGCTTCACTAACTGAATAAATGCTTAGGCTCAAACTCTTTCTGTTTTATTTGTCACTGTGAGAGAAAAAATGGCTTTAAGGTGAAAGTGAATGAGCCTGCATTCACTTCCAGCCCTGAAAGACAGTGTCATAAGCAATAGCTGTAATCTCTCCTCTACCAGCACACCCCATTACTCACCCCCAAAAAAGTAGCGGTCTCCAGTCTTCACCTGGAACGGGTTTGTGATCTTCAGAGGAGAGCTTTCGTCTTCATCGATGGTGATGGTCAACAAGTTGTCTTTGGCAGCCAGGTCCACTGTGTGCCAGAAGCCATCATTCAAACGGTACCCTGCGAAAAAATAGAAAATAGCACTTCTGATGAAAGACTGTCCTCAAAACAGCCTGATATTGATACAGAGCAGCAGTTTAGTTTAGGGTTAGGTGGGATAAAGTAGGCTAAGACCACCTTTAATAAAATAAACTAGGCATTTTTGAGAAACGATATTCATATTATCCCATTGTGAGGTCAGATGCATTTGGCTGTTACCTGCAGCAAAGCGGAGTCTTTTGTTGTCCCTCTGGGTCAATGTGATGTTGACCTGACCTTCACTTAGGCCCAGCTCCAGAGAGCCCAACTCATCCGCGAACCTCGTAAACATCAGCAAGCCTGTATAATCCCAAGAGCGGAACTTAAATTTCACCGCCAAGCGATTCCTCCGAAAAAATCCAGGCACCTGCAGATAGTTGTTGGGCCCTGCGAAGCTCAAGGGTCGCCAAAGCAGGTCACGGCACGTGTAGTGCATCTTTTTCTGAGGGACAGATGAAAGAAAGGAAGGTGCGTTTACAGATTGTAATGCATGTTCATCCTGTAGATGCAACTAATACAGGTGGATAAACTTAGTATGACCAAAGTTTTTAATTTCTCTAAACACACATCCACTTAAAGGAGTCCCATTATGCTCATTTTGGGGTCTACTAGCATGCTTCAATGTTCCAGAAAAACACACTATTTTTCTCATACTGTAAATGTCTATTCACTCTCTGTCTGAAATGCTCCATTACAGTGTCTATGCTTTTAAGTGCTGCCTCCCGACAAGCCCTGTGTGCTATGATGGGTCAGCTCACCCACTATGTTCTGGTTGGTGAACCACCAGAGCGGTTGTGCCATTTATCTAGCAGTCTGCAGAAAGAGGCCACATCAGCCCACAGCATTCACACAAAATCCCTCCCGTGTAGTTGTGCAAGGTGCTAGAAAGTAATGGTCATGGTTTATTTCTCTGATTCACTGCAATGTTTTCACTAACACTGCTGCCTCACTCTCTAGCTTGCTCGACCCCAGCTGTGCTCTCTCTCAGCCAACTTTCAATGGTGTGTTTAAACATTAACCAACAAATTCTGCTCATTCTGCTTTTAAGGAGCCTAACACAACCACAGCTGTCTCTTGTGACTCACTGTTCACAGGGGGAGTGGAGAGGATTTAGAGCAGGCAGTGAAATTTGGACACAACAATATAAAGGACAGCTCTCAAGTATGACTCGGCTCTCACCTAGGCAGCTGTAAACACTGCTGTGGCTATTTTTCCAAAGGCATCAGTTCTACCACATCAGCTTGAGCCAGAGTATGATCCTGAAAACAGGTCAGCGTCTTCTCAACCTGGCTAAAAAGCTGCTGTGTGTAGCATGAGGGCTACCAAGCTTGCCGGTAGGGGAATAAGGACTGTGTTACTAGCTGACGTCATCTTGTAACAGACAAAAGGGCTGGAATTCCAATGAGATGTTTGAGGCTGCTGAAGAAAGGGGTTTCTTTGGGAGACAGTTAGTCCCTCTGGTGTGTGCTTTGGGCTTTATTGCAGACTGCTTACATACACAAAAAGCTGCATGACACACTAAAATAAAGAGGCCCCTTTACTGTATTAGCAACTCTGATGGATAAATACAGTCTACCTTTAATGTTGATACTGAACAGTACCTTTTTAGGAGCAAGCCGTACATCAGGCTCTTGGTACTTGGTCTTGTAAATGATGTTAATTCCATTGATGAAGACGTTCTCCATGCAGCCACGGAAATTAATCTTACCAGGGAGGTGGGGCGTGTCTTTCTCTATGACCCCTCCCACATATATCTGAGGAGAAAATGGACAACAACTGAGCTCAGTTACAGTTCATATGTACCGGTTGCACTAATCAGAATCAGAATCAGAATCCTTAATGGATCCCAGAGGGAAATTGAAGTTATTACAGTTGCAGCCATTTTTATAAAAGAATAAACACTTTAATAATTTAAAACAAAAGAGAAAGAGAAATTTGCAATACGTCCACGAGATTTTAATTCTTATGAATATAGTAAAGTGGCAGTGACTGTGATAATAAATATGAAACATACTGTATAAAGCAGTTCAAATTATTGCACCTCTGAATTATTGCACACAATTATCATTATTATTATTACACATATGAACAGTACAGTTTGGTATTGAGTTTTGCACAGATGAACCACTCATTGTGAATCACACACTGAGGGAGGAGTTATAGAGCTTGATGGCCACAGGTAAGAATGACATCCTGTGATTCTCTGTGGTGCATTTTGGTAGAATGAGTCTTGCACTGAATGAGCTCCTGTGTCTCATCACTGTGTCGTAGAGTGGGTGAGAGCCATTGTGCATAATGGCCTGCAGCTTAGACAGCATCCTCCTCTCCAACACTGCCATCAGCAAGTCCAGCTCCACTCCCACAACATCACCAGCCTTATGGATCAGTTTGTTGAGTCTGTTGGCGTCTGCAACCCTCAGCCTGCTTCCCCAGCATGCAACACCATAGAGGATAGCACTCGCCACCACAGACTCATAGACGATCCTGAGCATAGTCCAGCAGATGTTGAGGGACCTCAGGTGCCTCAGAAAATAAAGACAACTTTGGCCCTTCCTGTAGAGGGCGTCAGTGTTCGTAGCCCAGTCCAGTTTATTGTCAATATACACACCCAGATATTTGTAATCCTCCACAGTGTCCACACCGACCCCCCTGATGGAAACAAGGGTCACCAGTGCCTTGTCCCTCCTCAGGTCCACCACCAGTTCCTTTGTCATGTACAGCTGCAGGTGGTTCAGCTCACACCATTCAAAAAAGTCCACTGCTAATACTTAACATAGGTGTCACTGTTGCCTGCTATGACCCTAAAAGCATATTCCAACCAGTGAATATATATATATATATATATATATATATATATATATATATATATATATATGTCATATATAGAGGCTAAAGATTCCCAGTCCTCCATGACTTTAGCCTTTTCCTCTTGTTCATACAGCTTGTGGATTCGTGTTACAGTGGAAGCTTTCGAATAGGATGCATAGATCTCGAGTAGGATGAACGCATCCATTTAAAAGCCATTTAAAAGCTTTTGAAAGAGTGACATAAAATCATAGATTGTACCAGAGCTCTCTTTTTGGTGCATGTCGTCAGGTAGCTCCTCTATTTCAGCAGTATACAGCACCACACTACAGTCAGAGGGAGTCAATATAAAGTGAATCAATTCATTCAAATATTTCATTGGTGGTGTTCGGTCGACTCACCTGTTTGTCCAAATCCAAGTAGTTAAACTCCCCGTTGAGGACGGCTCTCTCTGTCTGGCTGTCCAGGGTGAAGTTGACCTCTCGGCCATTGCGTTTGATGGTGACATAGTGCCAGTGCTGAGTGTCCAGCAGGTTCCCCACTCTCATTGTGGTCATTCCATTTGTGTTATGAACTGTGCTGCTCCCTGTAAAATCATCCACAACTGAGGTGTGTGCTTTAATATAAGTGTATAAGCAAAAGTACATTTTTACTACCTCCTGTTTTTCAGTACTTACTTTCCTCCTTAAATTGTATTACAACTTTATAATATTACAATATTATGTGAAAAAAACAATCAAGACAAAACATCTGTGAGTGAGAACTAAAACCACTCACAGATGTTTTGTCTTGAATGTTATTCTTCATATAATATTGTAATATTATAAAGTTGTAATACAATTTAAGTATTACTACTCAAGTAATGTCTTTATGTTGCTATAAATGAATGTAAGTTATTAGAAGACACTGTTAACTGCAATTTGTTTGTTCATTATCTAATAATAATAATAATAATAATAATAATAATAACAAAAAGAATAGCAAGAAAATGTATATACTGTCTAAGTCTACCCACATTCATTTTATTTAACATAAATATGCAATAGGTGACCAGTTTAAAGTTGTATGCAACTCATTATACTGTAAGAACTCATAGCTTCATAGGTATCAAATAAAACCGGTAGTTAACAAAAAAGGATCCTTCGTATCAATAACTGTAAAAGAAGTCTGCAGTTTAAGAGGTTAACCCTTCATAGTATCCAGTTTATTACATCCTAAGGCTTATTATTCAGTAATTACATGGAAAATAATGTAAACTAAAGTTACTGTGAACGTACAAATTTAGTTGGGTGTATAATAAAGGTTTGGAACGTGGACAATTTCTGTCCTTTTAAGGAGTTAATACATTAGATACAATACAAGATATTATCCATTCTCCCAGTTACCGCTGCCCCATATACAAAAAGCAGCCCTTTATGGCTCCTACCCAGGCTAATATGCAGGTAAAGTCGCCCTGTTTTCAGCTCCAGCATGATGGAGTCTCCCTGTAGGCCTTCACTGTACAGCAGAACCCCATCTTTCTCCAGTGTCTTAAAGTTCAGAGCGTAGTGGTCCTGTAGCGTCCGCATCCGCCCGCCGGGAAAGGAATAAGCCACCATATCGTCCCCCTCTAACTGCATTACATATGAGTCTACAAGCCAAAGAGTCAGAAGTCAAAGGTCTGAGAAAGCTTAGAACATGAAAAGACGTTCTCTGTTCATTTGTGACGCTATACAGACAGCTTTAGCTAGACAGCTTTGGCACTGATTGACAGGAGAAACTGCTCTGTTAAGCGGCTTTGTGGAATATGTGATTATCAGCAGTGCTCGAATGAAATGTATTTGATTGCTGCCCTGCGAGACGCCACCAAATCTTTAGTAACACAATGAGGCAGTGAGTGGAGCTGCAGTGATGTTTTATTCTACTGAATGTTATTTTTGGCCAGAAACTGAGATAAAAATAATCACAGCAGCCACTGAAGGCCCAGTCTGGACACGTCTGTGTTCTCTTTAGCCCTACCGTAGGGACAGCCATACACCTCCAGCCGGACGCCAATCTTGCCGCCATTTTCTGTGTTCCAGCCCATAGGCAGGAAGCGCAGGTGTTTGGCAGTGAAGGCGTAGTGGAACACATTCCTCTTCACCTGGTAATAATTCCAGTTTCCAGGCAATGTCTGAGAGAGGGAGGGAGATGACAGTAGAAAACTGTTTTATATAAAACTGGAGTTTAATGTTGTTATCGTTATATCCCTCCGTCTCATTGCTTAGACAGAATTCATGATGTCATATCATTTTTATGTTTTTGTTCATCAGTGTTCATTACAATAACCAGCATACATTACATACAACTGTATAAGACACTGGGAATGCCTGTGGTGTCAAGCAACCCTGACTACTAGCCTTACTCTTAACTTGATCATCAAACATCACAAAGAATCATAAAGAAAACAACGATTCTGCCTTTATTCAACACAAAATTAACCCCACAGACAGGATTTTACTCTTTTAGGCTGAGAAAAGAAGCCAAATTGAGGTGAAGTGCCTAGATAGCCAGGTAGCTTGTCACCTAGATAGCTAACTAGTCACCTAGATAGCTAACTAGATAGCTACGTTTCTCTACTGTGATGATGATTCGAATATATGACTGCAATAAGATATCTGGCTTTCTAGCTATAGCGTTAGCTGTCTGTTGTCCTTCTGCCAAAACTCCCAAAAATTTATTTAAGATTGCACTGACTTCTGTTTTGCTTTGTACTTTGCATTAAGCATATTTTTTGCAGTCTATCAATACCTACAACACTTGCTTTTGCCATGCTAAAAGTTCAAGAGGAAAACAAATTCATTTCAAAAGATATTCCACACTGTAAAGTATATCTGACAAGTATTTAGGCTATTTTCAGTCATTTTCAATTGAATTTGATAAATACCTTCACATAAATTTTCCTTTATGGTACAACCCCAATTCCAAAAAAGTTGTGAAGCTGTCTAAAATGTAAATAAATGTAAATAAAAACAATGTGATTTGCAAATCCCACAGACCCATATTTTGCTCACAATAGAACATAGAACACATATCAGATGTTGAAAGTGAGACATTTTACCAATTTATGAAAAAAATTAAACTCGTTTAAAACGATGGCAGCAAAACATCTAAAAAACATCGGGACAGGGGCAACAAATGGCTGGAAAGGTAAAAGTAGTTGGTTTGAAAAAAAAAAAGTTTGGAGAACAAACTAACACTAACGTATAAAAAGAGCATTTTAGAGCGGCAGAGTCTGTCAGAAGCAAAGTTGGGAAGAGGCTCAACAATCTGCAAAAAACTGAGACTAAAAATTGTGTAACAATTTCAGAAAAATATTCCTCAACCTAAAATTGCGAGGACTATAAACGTCCCACCATCTATAGTACATAACATCAAAAGATTCAGAGAATCTGGAGAAATCCCTGTATGTAACGGACCAAGCCAGCGGTCAGTACTGGATACTTGTGGTCTTCAGGCTCTCAGGCAGCACTGCATTAAAACCAGGCATGATTCTGTACTGAAAATCACTGCATGGACTCCGAAACAGTTCCAGAAATCACTGTCTGTGAACACAGATCTCCACGCAATCCACAAATCTTGTAGAAAGCTGTATCATGCAAAGAAGAAACCATATATTTTCAGGATCCAGAAACGCTGCTACCTTCTCTGGGCCTGGTTTCATTTAAGATGGACTGAGGGAAAGAGGAAAAGTGTCCTGTGGTCCACTCAATCAAAATTTTACATTTTTTTGAGAAATCATGGACTATACATCCTCCAGGCTAAGGCATCCTCCTTGGCATCCTCCTTGTTATTAGCACACAGTTCAAAAGCCAGCTTTTCTGATTGTGTGGAGGAGCATTAGTGCACATGGCATGGGCGTCTTGTACATCAGGAAAGGTATTTTCAATGCTGAACATTATATAGACGTTTTAGAACAACATATACTCCCATCAAGACAACGTCTTTTTCAGGGAAGGTATTACATATTTCAGCAAGACAATTCTAAACCACATACTGCATCCATCACAACATCATGGCTTCGCATAAGAAGAGTCTGAGTCAGGCAACTGACCTGCCTGAAGTCCACACTTTTCACCAACAGAAAACATTTGGTGCATCATGAAATGAAAATCCAGCAAAGAAGACCCAGGACTACTGAGCAGCTAGAATCCTATGTCAGACAACAATGGGACAACATTCTTCTCCCAAAATTCCAGCAATTGGTCTCCTCACTTCCCAGATGTTTATAAACTGTCGTTAAAATAGGAGGTCATGCTATACAATGGTAGACGTGACCCTGTCCTAGCTTTTTTTGAGAGCATTGCTGCCAAAATTAAAGTCCTAAATGAGCTAATGCTTTTCAGTAAATGGTAAAATGTCTCACTTTCAACATCTTATGTGTTCCATGTTCTATTGTGAATAAAATACGGGTCTATGAGATTTGCAAATGTCACGATTGGCTCCTCCCACGCCATGCGCATCTTTGTTTTGGTGTCCCAGTCCTGTCCATGTGCGTTTGTTTTGGTTTGGTAACTCCGCCCCGATTGGGTTCACCTGTCCCTCATTGTTCTGTGTATTTAAGCCCTGGGTTTGCCCCTTGTGTTTGCCAGTCTTTGTATGATTTTACCAGTCTCTGTTGAATGTGCTTGTCTGTGTTAACAGTTGTATTCTGCCGTCTATCATGTCTTACCCTCGTTCTATCAGTGTTGGCTCTTTGACCTTGGACCGCTTCGACTATGACCCTGGATTTGCCCATAATAAATCTCGCTTATCTCAGCGTGTGCGTCCGCCTCCTCACTCCCCCTTACAGCAAATCATTGCATTATATTTTTATTTACATTTATTTACATTTTACACAGCATCTTAACTTTTGGGGATGTATATTTCTATGTGTAATATTTCCTCGTACTTAAATGAACTTTAAAATATATTTCGTTAATATGACAACGTATTCTGAAATGTATTTTAGACAATGTATACATCTGAATCAGAATCAAATTATATATGTGTGTCCATGTTTTTTTTTGAGGTTTACTCTAACTCCTGTGTTGTCTCCAAGTGGTTTGTTAATGGTCAAGCTAATCCTATTCTCAGTGTTTGTTTGTTTTTTCATGTAAGTGAAGGCTTACCGTCCAAAACAGCTTTAAACATATTTTTCTCAGATGGACAATTCTCAAACGTACTGTGCACCACAATATCAGCAGCAGCAGTACAATCATCACCCTACCTAATCCAACACTTCCATCTTGATACAAACCAACAGCAAGACTGTGTACATATATTCAGGATTCATAGAAACATAATCAACACTGCCACATCCTTTGCTACAAAGCATGCTTTCACTCAGCACAAGTACAATTTGTGCTGAGTAGAGCATCTGCACAATGAAGTCAACATAACCAAGATAAAATAAGCCAGTGAAGATGTAGCAACACAACAAACTTAAAATGCTAAACCTTTTCTTCCTCAGCTAAAGCTACTGCCACTGCCTGCAAAACTTTATGGGCAATTTATGTCTTACCTTTGATGCTTCAAAACACTTCAGTAGATGTTTGTTTTGTTAAGTGCGAAAGTGCAACTGACAACAACTTTTGTTTTCCTCTATCAGTGATGGTATCTCATTTTTAAAGCTCCCTCAGTTATATCTTTTAACTGCAACTGGATCTTCACATTCAAATACTGGTGCACTAATGCACTGAAGGCTTGAGGCAGAGCAACAGTTACTAAACAGTTATTGAAGGGCTAAGAAAATAAGTCAGAGAGCAATTTGATTAGCAATAATACAATGACAGCACTCGCAGAAGAAAAATTAAATTTTATCTTAAAAAATTTAGCTTAATAAATATTCTGTCCACATTTGATTGAGTAGGCCTGTGATCAATCAATCCATTGCTATGCCCCTGCTGTGCACAAAATTAGCAAGCTCGTTGACTCTACCATGTTGCCGCCTCTCATAACATAGGGTGTCCATGCATCAGGACGGTCTCCGTAGAGGAGTGTATATTTGGTGACCCAGTCGTAGGAGTTGAAAGTCCCCTGAGTGGCGATGGCCACAATACGATACTTCCGGCCCAGGTCGATCTGCATCCACGGCTGTCTGTCCCGAGGGGAGGGAGACCAGCCACTGCTGCCTAAACACACACACAGGTTACACACAGATAGGCTGATGTATTGCATCAATGCAAACAACAGATTAACTCCTAGAAGTCGGTGTTACATCTGACAAAGAAAAGGATGACAAACCTGTCAGACTGTAAATATTGTACATTGCACAAACATTGTTATTATGCAACTGTATTACTAGGTCTGTTAAGTAAATTAATGAATTGAGATAAATTACATTTTTTTGAGTAGTTATTCACAATTAAGCACATTTGCTTGAAGAAAGAAAGATTGTTCTACTCATAAAGCAGTGCATTTTGTTACAGCTGTATGAGTAAACAAAATAAGCTTCTTCAAAATGTATTCATTACTTTCCACTGACTCAATGACATTAGGTTCACATGAACTGGACTGAACTGAACTGAACTGAACGCAGGGTGAATGTGAAAATTAGGTGATCGCAGTTTTCAATACTATTACGGGTGAGAGGTGGGGTAGTAAGGAGTGTGCCAGATTCAAACGATAAACTACTGCCTGAAGGAGATGAATAGAAGCTGTAAATAAGGACTGCAGGCGGCTCCTAACCCTGACAAAATGGGGATCTTAACTGGCACCTTTCTCCACCTTTGTCCAGTAACCCATTTCAGTACACACCTCACTGCCTGTTTAAACTGGAGAACATTAACATGCTTTCTAGTTTTGATGGTTGTACCATACAAAAATAGTTAACTTTGTTCTTGGTACAGTTTTTCTACAGGTTTAATAAGTTACATGTTTACAGTCTATAAATCGCTTCTTGTTCCAGAACGGTTAAAAATTAATACCTGATGTTATTACAACATAAAAGTCTTTATTGGATTTATCATTTGAACACGCACGACAAGCAAATAAAGGCTGATTTAGGACACGTACTAAAGTTACAGGTAAAAAGAAAGAATTGCTTTTATGCATCGTCTGACTTTTTTGACAATCGAGACTATCTAAAGCCTAAATGGCTGCATTTTGAACTCCTCTGTGCTTGTAGCCCTCTCTTTTTCATATCACGTCAATGTTGCATGTCTTATTTTTCCTTCCAAAAGAACTACCGCCAGCATCAGCAGTCTTTGTTTTAAATTAGATTAGATTTGATTACCTTTGTTATCCCACCAGGGGAAATTTTTCTTAGGCAACTGAAGACTGCATGTCATAAAAGAACCACCAGACATACAACCTCAACCCCTGATTAACAACATTAATAACACTGATAACATACCCTGGAAAGAAAAAACAAAAACACTGCATTGCTCACTCAACAGAACTGAGGATCATAATAAATAAAGATACAAAAGAATTTCTAAACCTATTTATTCTGCACACTGGCATTCTGAATCTCTTGCCTGAGGGAACTGAGGCATCTGGATCAGAAATAATTCTATATGCCAATCTTGTGACAGACTGCTGTGTATTTCTGTGATAAACAAATTCCCTGCACTGCAGTCACTGGAAATAACTTTTTATCAACAGAGCCATGATGGAACTCACCATTTCAAATTTATATTAGAGTCAGACAGAATTGGAACGTACAGCGCACTGCAGCACAGCTAAAAGTGTTAAAAAGTACTGCAGATAATAATAATTCACTGCGTTAACATGTTATTAGCATCTAAACTTTGACACCAATAACTGATATACTTAAATAATACGGCAAAATGACAGTAATAACTGGAAACGGTTAAGGGTTAATACTGTGAATGTTATTAGTGTTTGAGCTTCACTATTCAATAACTTACCATAGAGCTTTGCAAAATGAGCGGAGTAGAGGAAATTATATCTGGAGGAGGCCAGGAAAGAGGAGGCATAAAGTGGAGAGATCAATGGATCTAAACATGGCCCTGAAAGAGAGAGAGAGAGAGAGAGAGAGAGAGAGAGCATAAGTATAAAGAGAATTAGCATAAATTCAAACACCAGTGTCTACTCTCTCTGTTTCATAAGCGACATTAAAGTGTCCCGATAACATCAGGTAATTCAGCGTAACTGCAGACTGCAGCAGTAATTATAGACTGATCCGTCTGATGGCATCCAGCTGCTCCGAGAAAAAAGGTGTTAGTAAACAGGTAGCGTTTTTATTCCCAGAACTAGATGAGAATAGTATTTAATAACTGGAGTAATAAGTGTAAAGCAATACAGTGTAGATTTCTGTTATCTATGGGGTTCTTTTGCATTCGGAGGTATCAGAGGGGATGTGCTAGAGTCACACGTGGTCCTCGGAGCTCAGGAATGTTCCTCTGACCCTTCCTACGCTCAATGCAGCTCAATAATTCTATACAGTCAACAGAGTCAAGGTTTGTTATGTTAAAGAGGCCAATTACAAAGGTATTGATTTTATAGTTATAAATAAATAAATCGTATACCCAATTCAACTGATTTAACTGTAATTTGCATGAAGTACTAGTACTTAATTTTTCACTTTAAACCCTTTACTGCTTTTTTACAGAGAATTTTATATTCCTCTTTTTTCATAAAAGAGTTAACATTCACTCCACAGTTCAAACATTCTATATATAGTGTGAATCTAGCTGAAAGGCAATCGGTGATCAATATCAGCCCTGTAAACACAGAGTGTATTTACATGTAATCAGATAATGGGGAAACTCCAGGTCTACATGAGCCGGGCACTAATGAGATTTCTGCTTTGCAACCAGCCAATAAACTCGCAGAAGAAAACGTGATGTAAACATAATGTAAAACTCAAACTACATGCTGCAACTTTATAGACGCTTGACCTGAAAATGTGGACATACATTGTCTAAAAGATGAAGAATAGTCAAATCCTTCATTTTATCAAGCATGTATTTAAGCAACTATACAAACAAGGCCTCTAACAAACTAGGCCTATGTTAGTTTCCGTGGGTGCTGCCATAAATGAACTACAATATTATTCATTCATGTGTTGTTAATGAATTACAAGTGTGAAGTCGAGAGGCTGAGTTGACATCAGAGCCTCAGAGAGCTTCTCTCATTGATGAGAGTCAGCTGGAGTGATTTAGGGAGGAGTTGACTTTAAAAATGAGGCTAAAGAAATAGAAAACAACTACTGGAGTCCTATGTCTTGGTCTTGTGGGCACACAGTATACATGTGCAAAAGTATGTCAAGTGAATAACTTTCCAATGCGAATATGGCCTGTAAATGCAAAGAGCTGTAACAATAAAACTATGTGTGTTGTGAAAAACTGAGGACCTGTTCACCACAAGCTAAATTACCAATTTGTTTAAGCCTCAACATAATCTGAGCTGACTGTTCTGCTGGTTCAGAACCCATAGTAGCATGTTTTCTTCTACAGTAGTCAAAGATAATGTGCTAAATCACACTTGCAGGCTACTTTGTCTTGACGATCCCAGACTTTACTGCTTTTCAAAAAAAGGCTCACACAGGTATGACACTATAAGTAAACTAATGCAACTTTTCAACTTTTCTAGGATGGACATCACTGAAAATGTAAACAACTAAACAACAACAAAAATATTTGTAGGGCTGCAACTAACGGCTATTTTCCTAATCACTTAGTTGGTCCATTATGACTGATTAATCGATTAGTTGGGACCGAACTTAGATATGAGTGTGGCAAAAAATGTTCCACACACACACATAATGTAAGCCGCTTATCCTTTCGGGTCACAAAGGGTGTTGAAACCTATCCCAGTGGTCATCAGACAGCAGGTCGCCAGTCCATCACAGGGCAGCATAATGATTTATTCTACAAATTAAAAATAAGAAGAATTATTCTTCCTTTAGAAAAAACATTACACACTTTTCCTCTCTTCTTATGCCTGTTTTCTAAAAAGACTTTTATCGAGGGCAGAGTAACAGAAAAACTCTATTTTTTAAAGGCAAAGAAACAATACAAACTAATTTCACATAGTTTTTCAAGACTGGCTGCTTTTCTGAATTTCTGCTATAACGATAAAGCAAAAATACATTATACAGCTTCTGTGTGGTCGATTAGATGACGCAAAGGGTTCTTTGAGTGTTCCACTTTGAACACTTTGAAAGTGAACCACTTTCCTTACTGAAGAATTTTTATGAACCCATCTTTTTTGGGACTGTAGTGTAATGGGTAACACCTCAGCCTGGTCCACTCTATGCCATGCCAATAAGAGTCCTTTGGCAAGACTCCTAAGGTGCCTGGGTTCGTGCTGCCACTGGTCTCTGTGATTCATCCCTTTTGAGACATCATGTAATATACAGTGACTCCAAGTAGTATTCAACCCCCTGGAGATTTTGCAGTTTTACACATTTGGAGTTAACATTGTCAAATTTGGACAGTAGATGGACCTGGAGATGTGAAATGCACTGCAGCAAAAAAGAAAGTTATTCCTCTGTTTATTAATTTAAAAAAAAATTGCAAATTTTACCAGAGGGTCAATTATTATTCAACCCCTAAAACCACCAGAATTCAGTTTGGTTCCCTCACGTATTAAGAAATAATTGAGGTATTAAGAACAATGAGCTTCACATGCTTGGATTAATTATCTGTTTTTTCCCATCTTTTCTGACTATAAAAGCCCCTCCCCAATCAAGTGAACAGCACCCATACATGGTCAACATAGGAGTATTCCAAGGCCATCAGAGACAAAATCATGGAGGGTCGCAAGGCTGGCAAGGTGTACAAAAGCCTTTCCAAGGATTTGAGCCTACCTGTCTCCACCATTAGGAGCATCATCCAGAAGTGGAAGGCTTATGGAACTACTGTGAACTTTCCGCAGTCCTGGACAGCCTCTCACAGTTTCCTCCCGTGCCGAGGCCAGGCTTGTCCGAACGGTCAAGGCTGACCCAAGGACAACAAGGAGGGAGCTCCAGGAAGATCTCATGGTGGTGGGGACATTGGTTTCAATAAATACCATAAGTAACGTACTCCACCGCAACGAGCCCGTAAGGTACCTTTACTTTCAAAGCGTCATGTCAAGAACCTGTCTAAAGTTTGCTCATGATCACTTGGAGGACTCTGAGGCAGACTGGTTCAAGGTTCTCTGGTCTGATGAGACCAAGATCGAGGTCTTTGGTGCCAACCACACCTGGGGCGTTTGGTGAGAGGATGGCACTGCACATGACCCTAAGAATAGTGGTAGCAGCATCATGCTGTGGGGCTGCTTCTCAGCCAAGGGGCCTGGCCATCTGGTTCACATCCATGGGAAGATGGATAGCATAGCCTACCTGGAGATTTTGGCCAAAAACCTCCGCTCCTCCATCAAGGATCTTAAGATGGGTCATTATTTCATCATCCAACAAGACAACAACTCTAAGCACGCGGCCAAGAAAACCAAGGCCTGGTTTAAAAGGGAAAAGATCAAGGTGTTGCAGTGGCCTAGTCAGTCTCCTGACCTTAATCCAATTGAAAACCTGTTTAAGGAGCTCAAGATCAAAGTCCACAAGAGATGCCCAAAGAACCTTGAGAAACTGTAGAAGATCTGCACGGAGGCATGGGCCAAGATTACTCCAGATCTTTTTCAAAACGATTAATAGCCGTAATTGCAAACAAGGATTATTCTACAACCTAAATATTAAACGTAGGGGTTGAATAATACACACACACACACACACACACACACACAGACACACATCTTCTAAGCCGCTTCTCCTCCTGGGTCGCGGGGGTGCTGGAGCCTATTGGGTTGAATAATAATTTATTCTAATTTTTATGTTTAAAATAAATTATAATTTAATTGAGAAACTTATATTTTTTGTTTGTAATATTTAGGCTTCTGTTAATAAATGCTACTCTTGTTCAAAGTTTGAAGGTTCTAACTTATTTGAAAGTTGTTGAATTTGCAAAAACTGCAGGGGGTTGAATACTACTTGGAGGCACTGGAACTGTGTTGCTAGCATTTCCTTGTACATATTATGTATGTTTAGTGGCATTTTTGGTCCATAAATTCTGGCCATTTGGTTTTGGTTTCACCTCCATTACTAATAAGAGTAGGATTGTGTGTTCTAGACTGGAGAATAAAGCTGAACGTGTGTGTTTGCCATGTGTTGGTGGTTGAATCAGCCTGAGATGCTGCCCATTCTGATTCTGGCTGGATGCTAATATCTTTATTTTGGCTGCATGCTAATGGATGAAGATCAATCCAGACACACGGCCGCTCCTCTTACGCATTAGAGGGGTGCTGAGGGGGTGGGGGGGGTATGATGGATTGTTGTCATTACAAGAATAAATAAAAGCACTATTTTTTCTTCATAACATTGGCAGAAAGGAGTCTAACCTCAAGCACAAATCTGTTCCCCTTCAGTTCAGAACAAACAAACTTACATCCGTCAAACGCAATCAAATTCATACTCCTTCCTCATTCTCTAAAGCCTCAGCTTTCATTAGATTATTTCAAGGGCGCATAGATGTTCATGTTCATAATCAGGGGAGGGTATTTTGTGTAAGGAGTGAGTCAGGGAGGAGGCTTGTTTTGAAAATAACATTAAACCCCTACATCATAGAAAAGCTCCCTCCCTTCACCTGAGATCCACTTGTGATGTTAATCTAATTTTACATATCAAAATACAGTCCTAAATCATTTTGTTTGGTGTTTTCAGGCCTTTATCTCTTAGAGCTAATCCCTTAAAGTACGCACTAAGAATGGTGCCATTAGCTTGCCCTGTAGTTACTGAATAATAAGATTTGCATAAATTAATGCTTGCTATTTAAGAGGTTACATGGGCTGATTTTGTTCTTGTGCCTTTGAGACTGACAGGAAAATATTCAGAATCATCATCAGTTCATCACTATATTGCCAAAAGTATTCGCTCATCTGCCTTCACAAGCACATGAACTTGAGTGACATTCCATTCTTAATCCATAGGGTTTAATATTATGTTGTCCCACCCTTTGCAGCTATAACAGCTTCACCTTTTCTGGGAATTCTTCCAGAAGCTTATTTTGAGGTCAGACAATGATGTTGGATGAGAAGGCAAGGCTCACAGTCTCCGCTCTAATTCATCCCAAAGGTGTTCTATCAGGTTGAGATCAGGACTCTGTGCAGGCCACAGAGGTTGGGACAGGAAGGGGCTATCCCCAAACTGTTGCCACAAGGTTGGGAGCATGAAATTGTCCAAAATCTCTTGGTCTGCTGAAGCATTAAGAATTCCTTTCACTGGAACTAAGGAGCCGAGCCCAACTCCTGAAAAACAACTCCACACCATAATCCCCCTACACAAACTTTACACTTGGCACAATGCAGTCAGACAAGTACCATTCTCCTAGCAACCGTCAAACCCAGACTCGTCCATCAGATTGCCAGATGGAGAAGCGTGATTGGTCACTCCAGAGAACACGTCTCCACTGCTCTAGAGTCCAGTGGCAGTGCTTTACACCACTGCATTCCACGCTTTGCTTTGCGCTTTGTGATGTAAGGCTTGGTTGCAGCTGCTCAGCCTTGGAAACCCATTCCATGAAGCTCTCTATGCTGTTCTTCAGCTAATCTGAAGGCCAAATGAAATTTGGAGTTCTGTAGCGATTGACTCTGCATAAAGTTGGCGACCTCTGCGCACTATACGCCTCAGCATCCGCTGACCCCTGTCATTTTACGTGGCCTACCACTTGGTGGCTGAGTTGCTGTCACTCCCAATAACTTCCACTTTGTTATAATACCACTGACAGTTGACTCCGGAATATTTAGTAGTGAGGAAATTTCACGAGTGGACTTGTTGCACAAGTGGCGTCCTATCACGGTACCACACTGGAACTCACTGAGCTCCTGAGAGTGACCCATTCTTTCACTAATGTTTGTAGAAGCAGTCTGCAGGCCTAGGTGCTTGGTTTTATACACCTGTGGCCATGGAAATGATTGAACACCTGAATTCAATGATTTGGATGGGTGAGTGAATACTTTTGCAATTTAGTACACATCAATCACCAATACTCAATCGCCCAGGCCTAAAACAATGAGTTATTAACCTAATCATTATATCACTGCCCTCACATTCTACAGGTATCGTATACATATATGACCATTTTCTATAATTAATTGTACAATTTTTAATATTTTTTTAATTTACAGGCCTGTCCAGCTCTGACAGCTTCCATCCTTATGCCAGTTATAGTCATATGTATGTGTGTTTTTGGGTTTTTTCCAGTGGCGCAGCATCAGTTCCTGTGTAATATAAATCCTACTTCAATTAGAGCTGGCCACCATTCAGCCTAATCTAAACAGCAGAGACAGATAAGCCCACCTCAATCTGCACCACTGCACTGCACTCATTTAAGCCTGTCTGCACAAAGCCCATCACATCACTCCCACCACTCATTTCCCCTCACTTGCAATACAGCAAAGAAATACAGAGAGAGGACAGATAAGACAGTAGATAAAGAGCTTTATTAAACTACAGATAGAGAGAAGAACTGACTCAACAAAATGGTCTGATGGATAGATGCATGGATGGGTGGATCAACTGACGTACAGATGGATGAATGGATGGACGATTGAATGCATAGACTGAGGTATAGATGGATGGATAAATGAATAGATGGGTAGACTGATATGTGGATGGGCAGATGGACAGATAGAGGGGTGGATGGACTAATGGGTATATGGGCAGATGCATGGATGACTGATGTACTAATGGAAGCATAGACAGGCTATAGTAAACCCCAGAAAAGTGGTCTCTTTCTTCTTGTTTTCCCTATGTCCTATGTTTTTCCTATGTCCCTTTGCCAGGCCTGGACAGACTCCTCTTTATAAAAGACCCTCTACTGAGCAATGGACAAAATCAGACTCTTTATGTCTGTGTTCAGTCCCGAGGGCTCTCATGTCCCACAACAGCTACTGTGTTTTTGGGTAGTCACAGTATTATGATGATGTCATGCAATCGCTTGGGCCCCATTTTGGTAACCATTTTGTTTTTTCGGAATACAAGTAGTCAGGAAAAGGAGAGGAGGCCAGAGAGCTCATCCAGAAAAGAAGGGCTACACAGATCGCCGGTATAAACATAAAGGACTTCCAGCAAGAAAGCAGCAGAGTGTGTTATTATCACTTTATTAGAATCACTTTATTTCTATAGAATTAGAAATGTATGTCATGTTGTTACTTTAATTTATACAAGCAATGATTAATAGAAAGACTATTAACCTGCTGTGACATTAGCCTGTATTGGTTGTCTATGACAACCGGCCGTGGACTGCTGTAACATCAGTATCTGTGCTGTCTTGTCATTTAATATTTAGTCAAACAGCTTCTAGTTTTTATGTAATTAAATAATTCCAGTAAAAAAACAAATAGCTCTCCTACCAGAGAATGGTTCTATGTAGAAGCATGAACACTCAAAGAACTCTTTACATGATTAAAAGGTTCTCTGCATTGTGAAAGGGTTCTTCAGATTATTGGAGAATGTGCTGTGTATGGTTCTATATAGAACCTTTTTCGAAAAGGGTTGTATTTAGCCTTAAAAAGGGTTCTTCTATTGTAACAATCTTCATTTTCGAGTGTGTAGTTAGTTGTAGACCTAAATGCTTGTTTAGTCCTTTCATATACAGGCCGACCTTCTTGTCTCCACGACAGCAATGTTCAGAGACCGGGCTCCTTCTCTAATGTTAGGAGTAGTGGTCACTACCAGTCATCCTTACAAATGCAGCAGGGAGAGTAGTTCTGTGAGTGGCAGGTATCAGCGAGCCACAATCACAGGAGCTGCGACTAAATCAGGCAAGATAAGGAAAACATTGCAGTGAAAGAACTTCTTAATATAGCTCAGATGACACCTGCAGAGGACAGTGAACAGCCAGGCATCAGCACAGAAGGTGCAGAGGTAGAAGGAGGAGACTTGTACCACCATAAACACTGAGTGTCAGAGGCTACTTACTGAAAATACTGACACTGAAGAGCAATGCCAGTATGCAAAGGTAACTGTGGAGTCCTTCTGTCCTTCAAGTTTTAAAGTTAAGTTACTCTTTATTCATTTAACCCATCTGTGCAGTGAAACACCCACACACACACTAGGGGGCAGGGAGCACACTTGCCCAGAGTGGTGGGCAGCCCTATCTACAGCATCTGGGGAGTAGTTGGGGGTTAGGTGTTTTGCTCAAGGGCACTTAAGTCATGTGCTGTTAGCTCAAGGGATCAAGCCATCAAATTTCCGGTCACAAGGCTGGTTCTCTAACCTCCGACTGCCCACCTTATGACTTAACACACTGACAGTATTATTTGGATTCCAAAATCATTCCAGAAAGTTACAAGAATGTATTAACTAAATTTCAGAAAATGTCATTTTACAGTCAACTATGTCAAAGACATTTCTGACAGTGATAGGCTACATCTCATGTATGAGTAACTTAAACAAGTCATATTCTGGCCAGATAGAGAAGAACTTTAAGACAGAGAAGTCAATGCCAACGACTTTCATAAAATATTTTGGATCTTGTTTGACTGTGAGCATAGATTTGAGATACTTGTTGAAAGACCAGCTAACTCATATAAGCATCAAACATTAAATCCCTGTAGGAATCACTCCTCAAGAATCATTTTCTCTCTAATGCATGTGGAGGCAGAACTAGTTCAGACCATGCCTTCAGCATGGTGGTGGTAGTATAAGGGAGACTGATTAAGGGAGGGGGAGAACTCTGAGAACTTGGACTGGAGTTCTGGGCAGCTTCTGCCTGTACCTAGAAGGCCAGACCCCCTCATAGCTATAGGATAGGGAGGAGATGGGGTGGCAGTGAGGACTGGGAACCCTTCTTTATGGGAACGGAAGATGAGGATGTGAATTTATAGGGCATTAGATTAGAAGAAGGAGGGGGTTCAGGCATGTTCCTCTGTCCAGACTTCAGCTGTAACTTTAATGCATTGATAAGCATATCACAGAAAATTCTGGATTACTGGGAAAGCTTGTTCTATGGGATCTGGCATAAGGACATAGAGGCTTTGACATAAGCAAAACTGTCGGCCTAGTTGAAATGCCCAGTTTCATAAATCTCTGTAATATTGATCATGTCACCATTTATATGGAAGGGGTAATCGGATTGGTATGTAACAAGTACACCATCCTGTCAGGGATACTGTCAATCAATTATCCTCGGGAAATATGGTACCTACAGTTGATAAGATGGTTGCCATGTACTGCAGGTTAACTAAAGTGTGTAGTTCCAATGTGCCATTCAGTTAGATCAGGGGTCAACTACCCAATAGTTAGAAAGAGCCATTTAGCCCTTTCAACAGAAATTAAACCACCTTGGGAGCCAAAACATTTTATGTCCAGTTTACTGTTTTGGCTGTATGTATGTCTCAGTATGTGCTGGTGTAGGTTAAAAGATTCAATATAAACAAACATGCAGACTTACTTTGGTCTGCTTTAAGCTTTAGCTCAGCAATAGCTGCTTTCTCGCATCTCTAGCAGGAAACTTTTAGAATAGTTTCTTGTAAAATGTCTTTCAACGTTTGACTTCTTACGAGGCTAAAGTCAGCTTCTCATTCGCCAGCTTCTTTTTCAAAAAAGGTGCCATTTAAGGTGGAACAGGACGATTTTAATGAGAAGCTAACTTCAGCTTTCTTGTTGCAGACTGAATCAGGAAACCAGCTGGAGTGATTATAAATGCAAGTAAGTCTCTGAATTGTCGCTGTTCGTCTTAAATCCTAGCTGTTTCATTAGCTACTAGCTAGTCAAGGTTGTTGTCTGCGTTGCTATGGTGACCAGCAGTTTGTGCTGATCTTCAGGGTTAAAGAATGAATTAGAAGTTCTATATTAACTCCAGAGTTTAAGACCATTTATTGTTAAACTGTGTTGAACGACCAGCAGAGCTTTATTTTACTGTAAAGGAGGGTTATTTTATTTTTACCTACAAATCTATTTCTGCTGTGGAGCCACAACAGACCAGTAAAAGGGTAACATGTGGCTCCGGAGCTCCAAGATGCTGACCCCTGAGTTAGGGAGTTATTTCCCTTTCTCCTCTCTCTCTCCTTCTTCTCTCTCTCCATTTCCAATCTTCCTCTCTCTCTTTCTTTTCTTTTCCTCCTCTCCTTCTCTCCCTTTCTCTTCTCACAACTTTTTTTTTCTATATCTTTACCCTGGAATTTTACTCTCCTTCTCCTCTCTTTCTCTCTCTCCCAACTTTCCTCTGTCTCTCACACTACTTGTCTCACTTTCCCTCTTTTGTTCTCTCACTCCTTTTCCTACCTTTCTGCCTCTTTCCCTCTCTCTTGTTCCCATTCCTCCCTCTCCCTCCTCCTCCCTCCCCATTTCTTCTCTCCTTTTTTGTCCTTCTCTCTCCTCTCTCATCTTTCCTCCTGTTCTCTCATTTCTTTTCTTCCTCTTTTTCTATTGCCTTTACCCCTTCCCCCTCTCCATTTCCAACCTCTCTCTTTTGCTCTCTTCCTCTCTTTTCTTTTTCCATCCTCTTCTCTCTCCCCTCTTCTTCTCTTAGCCTTTCCTTTTATAGATCATTTGTATCTTTTCCCTCTTGTTTTATGCTCTCCTCCTCTCCCCCCTCTTCCTCAATTTCTCATACTTTTCTCACTCTCACAGTTTCGCTCTCACTCTTTCTCCTTTTCCTACCTTTCTCTCGTTACCATCTTATACTTATCTTATACCCTCCTTATATATATCTTATACTTTCCTCTCTTCCCCTGTTCTCATTCTTCTTTATTCCCTTTCTCTCATTCTATCTCTCGTTACCCCACTTTTCAACCCCCCCGGAAAGAGGGAGTGAGAGAGAGAGAGAGAGAAACAGAAAGAGAGAGAGAGAGAGAGAGAGAGAGATGTGTCTGGCTGTGCGTTCCAGAATGCTTTTGGGGTTTAACACTGCTCAGGGTCATTTCCCTGCAGACTCAGCTCAGTTATTCTGCACTGACAGTCAGCAGAGCAGAGCTGAAAAATACAGACTTTAAAAACACCTTCATATGTATCATTTCCATCTCCTTCATCACCTGCCTGCTAAAATCTCTCTCCCTCTGTCCTCTTCCACTCCTCCCGCTGCCGTCATTCAGCCTAATCACAATAATCTCCTTGCATTATGTGTTTTGCTTCATCTCTCTGACTCTTATTGTCTCTTTCCTCTCTTCTTTTCCTTGTTGCTCTTTCCCGTCTTCTTTTCTTCTCTCAGTGTTTCCTTCACATCCCTCTCTCCCTCTTTTCTCCCTCCCTCTCTCTACTTTCTCTCTCTCTCTCCATTTCCAACCTCTCTCTCTTTCCTCCCTCTTCCTCTCTCCTTTCCCACCATCTATTCCTCGCTCCTTTTCCTTTCATCTCGTTCCTGTATTCTTTTCTTCTCTTAATCTCTCCTTCACATCTCTCCATTTTCCCTTATTCTCTCTCCTTTTCCCCTTTCTTCATTTCCAACCTCTCTTCACTCCTTTCTCCCTATTCCTCTCTCTTTTCTTTTCCACCCTCTTCTCCCGTTTTCCTTTATTCCCTTTCCTGTCTTCTTTTCTTCTCTTAATCTCTCATTCCCATCTTTCTCCCCTTTTTCTCCCTTCCTCTCTCCTTTTCCAAGCTCTTTTGCCACTTTTCCTTTCTCCTTTCCTCTCCACCCTTTTTCCTTCCTTTTTCCCCTTTTCTTCTCCCAAGCTCTCCTTTACATCCTTTACATCTTTCCCCCTCTTTTCTCCCTTGCACTCTTCTTCTCCTCGCCCTTTCCTGATTTGGATTCCCTTACGTTTCACAATCTCCTTCTCATCCTTTCTCTCTCTCTTTCCTCTATCTTTCACTCTTTCTCACCCTGACTCTCCCTCTTTCGCTCTCACTCTTTTCTTTTCTTACCTTCTTCTCTCTGTTTCACCTCTATTCTTCTTTGTCCTGTTCCCCCCTCTCCATCCCTCTCTCCCTTCTTCCTCTCTCCTTTTTCTTTTTTCCTTCTTCTCTCTCCTCTCTCTCCCTGTTCTTAATCTTCTTTCTTCCCTTTCTCTCATTCTATCTCTCTTTACCCCCTCTCTCTCTGCTCTGTGTAGTAATGATAAAGGTCTTGGACAGAAAGGCCCTTTGAGGAAAAAAGCCTGAGTTTGACCTTCAGCCGGACAGAAAAAGGTCAGCATTTCTGTGTGTGCGTGAAGATATCTGTGCTGAGGCTCATCGTCCTTCAGCTGCTGAATTACAAATCGTTCACTGTAATCAATCATTAATGCTATCCGTTCTCTGCTGTATGAAAGAGCATCGCTTATGTACAGACAGTGCATCCAATACCAGTAACTTCAGTATCTCTAATAATTCTGAGCATCTCTGCAGGCTCTTTTATGTAATTACACCACTTAGCGTTGTACATAATTTTAAAGAGGTGTATGCTTTATAATTTACAAGAGGCCTCACTGTAGTAGCTTGTGTACCTTAGATGCTTCCTGCATGTAGAAACTGCTGGTGAGGAGATTATAATCTTTCAGAAGATTCCACAGTAGATGCTCAGGACAGAAGAGCAAGACAGTTTTAAAATATTGTTTTCCACTTATACCAATTATTATTATCGATTATCATCACATGGCTAAAAACTGGGTCATTTCTACGTTCCCAGAGCTTTATGTATCAAGGGCCTGATGTTACGTCTTCATACTTTCAAGAACAGCCCTACCGTGGTGCTCAAAGGTTTGTGAACCCTTTAGAAATTTCTCAAACCTCATCAGATAATGATAGAATTCCTAATAGTAGATAAAGAGAACCAAGTTAAACAAATCAGACAAAAATGATACCCATGGTCATTTATTTATAGAGTAAAATGATCCAGTATTACAGATCTGTGAGTGACAAAAATCTGTGGGACTTTTAGAATTAGCTGATCATTTGTAATTGCAACGAGAGTCAGGTGTTTTCAATCAATGGGATGCCAATCAGGTGTGAGGGACCACCCTGTTTTATTTAAAGAACAGATGTACCACAGTCTGATCGTCACAACACGTTTGTGGAAGTGTATCAGGGCACGGACAAAGGAGATTTCAGAGGACCTCAGAATGGGATCGGATGCTGAATATTCCAAAGGGTTCACAAACTTTCAAGCACCATTGTCCATTCCCTGGCTAGGGCCTCTCTTTGCTCTCAGAACAGCCTTGAATCTTTGTAGCATCCACAAGATGTTGGAAACATTCCTTTGAGATTTCATGAGAGACCATGTTGACAGGAAGGCCCCTGAAGAACAATTAACTTCATTCTCATGAAACCAGTTTGAGATGACTTTTGATTTGTGAGATGGAACATTAACAAAGCATGCAGTCATGTGGGTTGATCACCAGTGGCAAAAATCCCAGTCTGCAGGAAATTCTTGTCTGAATTGTGCCCGAAAAAATTGCTTCTAGAAGTCAACGCAGGTCCTTCACAACCAATTTCTGAAAGAACACTGCAGAGAACTGCACACCATGAATATATGAAGTAAAGTGGCGTGCAAGAGGCCTTGGCTCACTTCTGCTCACAGAGTTGTCCAGATACAGTGGGCGAAGAGACACAAAACTTGGACTGTTCATGACTGGAAACGTGTTATCTGTTCAGATGAATCCTGTTTCTGCCTGCATATGAATGAAGCTTGGCGTCGTGTTTATTGCAGAGAACATACTCTGTCCATTTCAGTACTGTTTTTAACATGTTCTCAATGACTTTCCGTTAGTGGGGAAACCTCAATGCCATCTTTAATGCTATTTTATTACAGTATCATGTCATGCGCTCGGATTCAGCCTCGCAAGGCAGGGACTCCAATTCCCAGAATCCTTTGGAGTCTCATGTGACCGCTCCTGGCAGAGATCCAAGTCTCCTGATTATTAAGGACCTCCACCTGAACTTTATTTTGAGACAAGGTTGGGTTATTTAAGCCCTGACTGAGCACTAAGACAATGCGAAGTATTGTTCTGCCGAACCCTACTGAGCGTTTTGGACTGTGCCGTTTGTTTCTCGCGTTTGGACAGTATTGTTACGCTGACTTTCGTTTGTGCCTAGCCCTTTTCGGATACCTCTGTTTTGGTCGTTTTGGATATTTGCCTATTTGAACTTCGCTCGAACTGGGATCATGATTTTTGTGTCGCTCTTTGTCTTTCGATCATCGTGTCATTTGTTTACGACGCTGATCTCCCATCTGTGTTCGTCTGCTAATCTCTATCATACATATCACCTCAGCGGACCCCTTGGAGTCAATATAAATAGGTTCTTCAAGAGCAGAACTGCAATGAAAGTGTGTTCTGGCACATACTTTTTTCTACAAGATTTCAAAATTATTACAGCTATATTCAGCAACAACAAAAAAGGAAGACAATACACGCCTCTTAAACCAGACAAAGCAATACTCGTTCTGCTAACAAAGGTTTCTTATCTAACTAATTAGCTCATTGAGGCTGGCCTAGCCAAGCAAAAGTGCTCAATTACTCTAACCATCGCCAAAATAATTGCTTGAATACTCAATTATTAAAAATCAGATTTGACAGTCCTACAGTCAAAACATAATAACTGCACCTGCATCATCAGATGGGCAGCCAGACAGATTTAAGCCGGTCATAAGGTCAACAGCACACCATGGCCTGTTTAATGACCACTGTAGTCTCTGCCCACCTGGCATAGCAGCATGTCCACTCAATTCTCACTCCCTCTTCCATTTTCCCCCATCTGAAGCTGTCTGGACTCATTAGCATGGAGTAATGTATTAACATGTACCCGTAGACAGTGTCCAGTCTCTAAATGCACTGATCACCTCCCTGTTTTATTCTATTAGGAACATAGCTATTAAGAAGACATTCAGCCACGGAGTTGAAAGGAAGAGTCCAGGTCGCTAGTAAACTTTATAGAAATAGTTTGGTGAAAAGTCAAGTACATAGTTTTTCTCCTTAACCCAAACACAGTGGATCAGCCAAGACATGATTGATGACTTAATAATCAATTATAAATGAACAGTTGATGAGAAAAATGACTCAGTTCAGATATATGCCACTGATGACTCAGCTCAGTGTTTAGTTTGCAATTTGACTTATAAACATGGTGTCTGTGGGTCATTATAAAGTCAGATTCACCAGATTGAAAATGATCTTAAAGGATAAGCTATTTGCACACAGACTGCTTTTGTGGGCATCACTGAAACAGAGGAAACCCACACCTGGATAAACTAATACATTGTAACGGCGAGCGAGGAAGCGGACGCATATGCGGAGATAAGCGACGTTTATTAGGCAAATCCAGGGTCATCGTTTAAACGGTCCAGTGTCATAGATCCAACACGGATTGATCAGGGGACAGACATGACAAATGAGTCACGAAGCGAGGGGGCACAAACACATGGATAGGACTGGGAGGGGCATACATACATACACACACACACACACATTTGAATTAATGTATATATGAAGTTAAATGCTTTCTTTAACTAGACTAAACAACTCAGCAAACATGCTAATGGGTGCTCCAGTAGTATTAAGTTAGGCTTTACTGAGGGATTTACTGTGAAAATATGACATACAAAGTAAAAAAATGTCACTTAAATGTGTGTTAAAATGTTCAAATGTTTCAAATGTTTGTGTTTAAGTAGAGCTAGCCTAAGTGCTATTACACCCTGGTAGAATGTGAGTGTACACCAGCTAACATAACACTGAAATACCCATAGTAGCACTAGCAGAAATTAGCATTATAGTAGCAGTGACACTGTGGCTACTTAGAAAGTACAGCTTTCTCCATTAATCACTGCTACAAAGCATGATGATCTGACAATTCAATTGTTTGAATCCCTTCATGCTTCTTTTCTGTATTTTTGGTCAAGTATTCTGGAATATGTTACTGCTCAGTTAAGCCCATTACAAATATTATTCAATTCATCACCAAAGAATCATTATGTTACTTTATTATTAATATAGTCAAAAGTGACAGCCCTACAGTGAAAACATAATTACAGCACCTGCATTATCAGACAGGCAGCCAGACAAATTTAAGCTGGTCAGGGGGTCAACACCACAGTGTGGCCTGTTTTATGACCATTGTAGTCACTGCGCACCTGGCAGACCAGCACCTCTAGAATCAGTAGAGTGAAGTAATACATCTGGTTCTGGGTACACTATGATCTGCACAACTTCACTACATTACTATGTGTAAGGGGGAGCGAGGAGGCGGACGCACGCGCTGAGATAAGCGAGATTTATTAGGGGCAAATCCAGGGTCGTGGTCATAACAGTCCAGGTTCATATAGCCACAGACATGACAAAAACCAGAGCAACCAGCAAACAGACATTAAACAAAGACCAGGTACAAAGATACAAAGACTGGCAAACGCAAGGGGCAAACACAGGGCTTAAATACACGGAACAATGAGGGACAGGTGAAAACAATCAGGGGCGGAGTTACAAACCAAAACAAGAACACATGGACAGGACTGGGAGGGGCCAACCGTGACACTATGTGTCTGCAGTGTCTGGTCAGTGAAATTAAAATTTCTCAAATTTAGGAAATGGGTAAAAAAATTGGTAATATCTACAGTTGGTTTAATTTATTTGGTTTATACATCCACACATGTTGCATATTGCACTGCCACTTTGTTTATACATCCATACATACTGCATATTGTACTGCCACTTTGTTTATACATCCATATATACTGCATATTGCACTGCCACTTTGTTTATACGTCCATACATACTGCATATTGCACTGCCACTTTGTTTATACATCCATACATACTGCATATTGCACTGCCACTTTGTTTATACATCCATATATACTGCATATTGCACTGCCACTTTGTTTATACGTCCATACATACTGCATAGTGAACTGCCACTTTGTTTATATTTTGTTTGTTGTTACTTCTCAAAGTTACTTTGTTAACTATACACCTGCTTATATAACTACTAACATGTATTATCATTTACAGTATATAGTCATTTGCTTCATCCACTGGAAGTGGCGTTCCATTGCCACTTGCATACTATTTATGTGATTTTACTGATTTTTGTACAGCACATTAATTTTATGGTTGTTTTAGTATATTTTATTATGTATCTTTACTTCTTCCATTTATGCATCTGTATAAATTCACAGCAGTACTTTTGCTCTTCTTTTGCTTTTTACTGTGCTTTGTGTTGCAACTTTCCCTCTGGGATTATTAAAGTTCTCTATCTATCTAGCCCAAAATATTTTGTCAGGCATGTCAGGTTCTAGTGGCGGAGCAGAACTCTTTGTTCTAAAAGCTCAACCGAGCTATCCCTCTATCTGTGTCTCCAGCACTGCTGATTTGCTATATTTGGTAAATTCTCAGAAATTCACCAATTTTCATTCAACCCTAACCTCTCCCCCCCCCCCCCCCCCCCTCATTTCAGGAGGGCGTTGTCGTTCATGTCGCAGTTTGTAAAATTATTCACCCTCCCTCCATTTCTTTCCCTCCTTTCCTGTCTCCACACACACACTCTCTCTCTCCCCTGCTCGCTCACTCCTTCTCTTCCTCAGTCTCTGTCTCTTGTCCTCCCCGTGTTCCCTTGTCCCTCCTGTCATTCTCCCCCTTCTCTCTCTCCAACCTTCTCTCTCTCTCTCTCTCTCTCTCTCTCTCTCTCCCTCCCTCCCTCCCTCCCTCCCCTGAGGTTCACAGTCAATGCTGAGGAGGATAGAATAGCAGTGAGAGTGAAGGAGAGTCCTGCAGCAGCCACAGCGCTGACGGAGCATGTGCAGGCACACACGCCGCTCAAGGCTGACGCAGCAGTTTTAGTACAGACGTGTGATGCATATCATATGAGCTTAGAGCCTACAGTCCTACAGAAGGGCTTCTTCAGGGGGTTGTCACTAAAAGCAGTGCTTATATACAGTCTCCTCATTCCAAACGTCCAGTATATTCTGTCTCAGGTACTGTAGTTCTTTATTTTTACACAGAACTGAGTCTTTGTATGAAGTTATCATTTAATAGAGTGCTTTTTCTTTTTATCTTGCCATAAATAAAAGCAATGTAGTAAATGATGCTTTAATAAGTATGATAGACTCATGCATTACAAAATGCAATTTCAAATGTCCAATCTACTGGACATTAAATATAATGCTTCTCAGTGAACAAAAACAATTCTCGTGTTATTTTCTTTACCGCACAGCAGAGAACAATTGTTTTTAAAGTGTTCAGTCTTGCGACTACGGAGGACAGAACCATGACAACTCAAAGACCACAGCCACCACAGCCACACCACAACTCTACATCTAGATGCTTAAATGCATATATATGCTATATTCAAATTTTGACACATTTTGAAAGTACCCATTGTCCTTTACATTATCTATAAATGTCATGAGGAATGGCCCAAAAGAATTTACCCAGAATGACTTGACTTGTAAAAAAGTCTGGTTCCATTGACTTACATTAAAAGTAAAGTAGGTGTTTTCCTTCTCCTGGAAAGTTACTGTTTTGGAGTTACAAGGTTTTCATCCGACAACAGCAGTACATGTGTGTGTGTGTGTTTATATATATATATATATATATATATCCATCCATTTTCTAAGCCGCTTCTCCATCAGGGTCGCGGTGGGGTGCTGGAGCCTATCCCAGCAGTCCTCGGGCGGAAGGCAGGATACACCCTGGACAGGCCGCCAGTCCATCGCAGGGCAGACAGACACAGACAGTCACTCACACCCAGGGGTAATTTAGCATGTCCAATTGGCCTGACTGCAGGTCTTTGGACTGTGGGAGGAAACCGGAGAACCCAGAGGAAACCCACGCAGACACGGGGAGAACATGCAAACTCCACACGGAGAGGACCCCGGTCACCCGGCCGGGGAATCGAACCCAGGCCCTCCTCGCTGCCCAGGTGACAGCGCTACGCCACTACGCCACCGTGCCGCCCCCTATATATATATATTGTGTGTGGGAAGAGTTCGGTGAGGCCTTGGAAAGTGACTTTAAGTCGGCTCCGAAAAGATTCTGGCAAACCGTCAGGCGACTCAGAAGGGGAAAGCAGTGTGCCACTAGCTCTGTATATACTGGAGATGGTGTGCTGCTGACTTCGACTGAAGACGTCATTGGGCGGTGGAAGGAATACTTTGAGGACCTTCTCAATCCCACCAACACGTTCTCCAGTGAGGAGGCAGAGTCTGGGGACACGGGAATAGGCTTGTCCATTACTGAGGCCAAAGTCGCTAAGGTAGTTAAGAAGCTCCTTGGCGGCAGGGCTGCAGGGGTGGATGAGATCCGTCCCGAGTTCCTCAAGGCTCTGGATGTTGTGGGGCTGTCTTGGCTGACACGCCTTTTCAACATTGCGTGGACATCGGGGGTGGTGCCACTGGATTGGCAGACTGGGGTGGTGGTGCCTCTTTTTAAAAAAGGGGACCGGAGGGTGTGTTCTAACTACAGGGGAATCACACTCCTCAGCCTCCCTGGTAAGGTCTATGCAGGGGTACTGGAGAAGAGAGTCCGGCTTATAGTCGAACCTCGGATTCAGGAGGAGCAGTGCGGGTTCCGCCCTGGTCATGGAACACTGGACCAACTCTTTACCCTCTCCAGGATTCTGGAGGGTTCATGGGAGTTTGCACAACCAGTCCACATGTGCTTTGTGGATTTGGAGAAAGCATTCGACTGTGTTCCCTGGGGTATTCTGTGGGAGGTGCTTCGGGAGTATGGGGTACATGGCTCTTTGCTATGAGCCATTCAGGTCCTGTACAAACAAAGCAGGAATTTGGTTCGCATGGCCGGCAGTAAGTCAGACTCGTTCCCAGTGAGAGTTGGACTCCGTCAGGGCTGCCCTTTGTCACCGATTCTATTCATAATTTTTATGGATAGAATTTCTAGGCGCAGTCAGGGGATGGAGGGTGTCCGGTTTGGTGACCTCAGGGTCACATCACTGCTGTTTGCAGATGATGTGGTCCTATTGGGGACATCAGGCCGTGAACTTCAGCTTTCACTGGATCGGTTTGCAGCCGAGTGTGAAGCGGCCGGGATGAGGATCAGTACCTCCAAATCTGAGGCCATGGTTCTCACGCGGGAAAGGGTGGAGAGCCCTCTCTGGGTCGGGGATGAGCTCTTGCCTCAAGTGGAGGAGTTTAAGTATCTCGGGGTCTTGTTCACGAGTGATGGTACAAGGGAGCGGGAGATTGACAGGCGGATTGGTGCTGGGTCAGCAGTGATGCGGGCTCTTTACCGGTTTGTTGTGGTAAAGAAAGAGCTGAGCCATAAGGCAAGGCTCTCGATTTACTGGTCGATCTACGTTCCCACCCTCACCTATGGTCATGAGCTTTGGGTAATGACCGAAAGAACGAGATCGCGCATACAAGCGGCCAAAATGAGTTTCCTCTGCAGGGTGGCTGGACTCTCCCTTAGAGATAGGGTGAGAAGTTCGGTCATCCGGGAGGGACTCAGAGTAGAGCCGCTGCTTCTTCACGTCGAGAGGAGCCAGTTGAGGTGGTTCGGGCATCTTGTTAGGATGCCTCCTGGACGCCTCCCTTGGGAGGTGTCACAGGCAAGTCCACCGGGGAGGAGACCCCGGGGAAGACCCAGGACACGCTGGCGTGACTATATCACCCAGCTGGCCTGGGAGCGCCTCAGAATCCCTCCCAGGGAGCTAGTGGAAGTGGCTGGGGAAAGGGAGGTCTGGGCTTCATTGCTCAGGATGCTGCCCCCGCGACCCGAACCCCGGAGAAGCGGAAGATGATGGATGGATGGATGGATATATATATATATATATATATATATACACGTAATTTTGCTGCAGAATATTAAAGCAAATGCAAATCAAATCATCGCAGACCATTTGCCAATAAAACACACTATCAGGTGGTCATTTAACCCCTTAGAAGTTTTATTACATTTCTATAACCTAAGAATAGCTCAAGCAGTTTGCACTGAAGTCCATGTAGTTACTGAATAATAAGCTTTAGTACGTAATAATCCTGGGATTTTCATTAGATTATGTACAAATTAAATGAAGAGAGTTTTCTGTAGCAGACTAGCAAATTTTACCTAAACTGTGTGGCTGTATCATCTATGAAAATACAGTACAGATCAGTATCAGCTGGTACTCAACATTTAAAGTCAGATTGGTTTGGCAGGCAGGGAGGCGGGGGGAGATCAGGACATCCCAATTCTTTCATATGTGGCATTCTAATTATTCTACATTTGCCTGCACAAGTTCATGATGGTCAGTTGTCATATCTCTATAGCTTCATTTTTTTCATTTTATTTTGATTATTACTTTTTGTAATGTCCATAATGAGTAGCCTGTTGTTGCTCAACCTTTCAAAACAGTTCAGCACCACAAAAGATTCTACTATTGACACAAGTCACCGAATCAACAAACAATTCTGCTAACAGTGTAAACTTTTAGAATACCCCTAAAAGCTGAGCATCTTAGAAGGCAGGCACATGTCCACTGACCGATATCACATCCGTAAGAGTGGACAGCGGTTAGCATTTGTAGCATGTCCACATGCAGACGGTCGGGGCAAGTGATTATGAATAATTCAGAGAGACTCTGGCAGCGCAGTGGGTGGCTGGCTGGGTATGAGGAAACAAGCTCAGGGAAAATGAAAAAATCCACAGAGGAAACAAAACAGAGGCAAGAAACTGCAAAGAAACTTAAGCCTCCAGCAAACTGCATCTCCCGAAGAATAGATCTATCCACACCTGCATATAACACACGCACACACACTCACACACACATATACATTTATTTCTGTTTAATGTCAGGGCAGATGCCCCATACGATTCTCTCTCTCTCCCTTCCTTGATTCCCCTTGGCTTTCAGACAGTCACAGTGTGTCAATATCTTTATCTCACCTCCCAAGCACGCACACACACACACACACACACACACAGTCACATCCCCAAAATCCCACTCTGGCTCCTTGGTGGCTCTCTGCTGTGAGGCAGAGCATTAAGAGTTTTCTCTTTTTTCTGTTAGCACACTACAGCATCCATTTTGGATCTGGCTGGATTCCACAGAGAGATTTATGCTGCTGAGAGTACAGCGTGAGAGCTGAGTTAGTGCTGTCTCATCTCTCTGCTCTGAGACTGGCATAGCATTTATCCCTCTAGGAACTGCATCCCATTACGGACTCTCATTTACTGAGTAACTGGAATACAGAAAGTCATCATCAACATCATCTGGCCATTCTAGAGAGAACTGCTGTTATGCATGGACATGAACTACTGTATTTTACTAATTTGAGGTTTCAATAAGGCTGTAAAATGGGTATACAGTAATGTGCAAATGTTTGGCACCCCAGTCAGGTGCCATGTTTTGTTCATTTTCTAAGTGATCAATTTGACACATCATCTATTGACAACTCACTTCTGCACATCTTAATTTTGTTAAACTTTTTAGGTTAAAAAGCCAAATTATGCCTAATTTACATTTTAGTGACTTCATTTTAAATACAGATCATCAAACAATACCAACCATGCTTATATGACTATCACATATATGTTTTGTTTCAAGGGCTCAATTGTTTCCTACAGAGGATGAATTTACTTATTTTCACTTAGAATTTAGCCAGGGGTATTCAAATCTTTTGTATACAAGTTTTGATACAGGCGTACACCTTGCTACTCTGAAAAAGACAGTGCCCAAATGCCGGCACCTTGCCAAGGTATAAAGTTTGGTGGAGGAGGCATAATGATATGGGGTTGTTTTTCAGGGGTTTTCCTAAAACCCTTAGTTCCAGTGAAGAGAAATCTTTATGCTTCAGTAGACCAAGACATTTCGGACAATTTCATGCTTCTAACTTTGTGGGAACAGTTTGGGGAAGAACCTTTTCTGTCCCAGCATGACTGAGTCCCACTGCACAAAGTAAGATCCATAAAGGCAACACTGGGTGAGTTTGGTGTGGAAGAACTTGACTGGCCCTGACAGAGCACTGACTTCAACCCCATCAACACCTTTAGGATGAACTAGAACAGAGATTTTGAGCCAGGTCTTCCCGTCCAACATCAGTGTTTGATCTCACAACATATCAAATATTGAAACTGAGAAATGTTTTTTTTTTTTTTTTAATATATATACCCATTTTGAATTTGATGGCAGCAACATGTTTCAAAAAAGTTGTGACAGGACCTGTTTACCACTGTTTCATCACCTCTTCTTTTAACCACACTCTGAACTGAGGAGACACTGATGTAGTTATGAAAGGAAAATGTTTTATGTTCTTGCTTGACACAGGATTTCAGATGCTCATCAGTTCAGGTCAGTTTAAGTGCCAGATGTTTTCAGTCAGCAAGTCTGGACTGCAGGAAGGCCAGTTTAGCCCTCTTACTCTTTTACTACAGAGCCATGCTGTTGTAATACGTGCAAAATGTGGTTTTACATAATTTTGCTGAAATTAACAGGACCTTGCCTAAAATACATTGTCTGAATGGCAGCATATGTTGCCAAAACAGCATTAATGGTGCCTTCACAGATGCAAATGTCACCCATAGCGTGTGCACTAATGCACCCCTATTCAATCCTAAATACTGGCTTTTGAACAGTGTGCTGATAACAAGCTTTAGTCTTTAGCCTGGAGGACACAATGTCCATGATTTCTAAAAAGAAATGAACTCCAGCCCAGAGAAGGTGGCGGCGTTTCTGGGTCCTGTTTATATTTGGTTTCTTCTTTGTGTTTTAAAGTTTTAACTTGCATTTGTGGATGCAGTGATGAACTGTGTTCACAGACAGTGATTTTCAGTGTCTTTCTGAGCCCATGCAGTGATTTCTACTACAGAATCATGTCTGTTTCTAATGCAGTGCCACTTAAGGGGCCAAATATCTTTTCTAGCCAATATTGGTTTTCAGTCTTATGTACAATAGATGATGAAAAGCAAGAGTTCTTTGCCATTTTACGTTGATAAGCGTTATTCTTGAATTGTTGCACTATTTGACCCCTTCTTTACTTCTGACTCAGCTTCTCTGAGATTCTGATGCTGAGATTGACCTGTTGCCAATTAACCCCCAGACTTTTCTATGCATTACACAACTTTACCAGCCTGTTGTTGCCCCCATCCCAACTATTTTGGAAAGTGTTGTTGGCATCAAATTTAAAACGGAAAATATTTTTTCATAAAACAGTAAAATTTCTCAGTTTTAACATTTGATGTTGTCTTTGTACTATTTTCAATGATATATAGGGTTTAAATGTTTCCATATCATTGCATTTTGTTTTCATTTACATTTTGCACAGCCTCCAAACTTTTTTGGAAATGAGGTTGTAGAATGGGATTCATTAAAGCTCCTGTGGGTGTAATGTGTAGGTGTCCCAGTACTTCTGTCCATATAATGCGTGTGTGTGTGTGTGTGTGTGTGTGTGTGCGCATGCGTGAGTGTGTGTGTGTGTGTGTGTGTGTGTATATATATCGTTGTTGTCAGAACAAAACCTCGCATCTCCAAAATGGAAAAAACATGCTTTATTTTTAATATAAGTCAATGGAACCAGCCATATTTCTAATCAATTATGGGCCATTTCTTTTGGCCCATTCATCATGAACGTTTGACACAATATAAAGGACAAAGGGCACTTTCAAATTATGCAAAAACTGGAGATATATATGTATATGCAGCATATATCCATCTAACACCATATATCCATCTATTTAGTCTACAGCAGTTTAGCCCCACCTGTTTACATTGAAATTACGAGGAGTGTTTACAAGAAGTGTTTCAGGGGTTTAGCAAATCAGAACAGATTTACACAGTGTGCACAATCTGTGCGCAGCCCCACAGCTGTAGTGATGTCATCAAAACCATCATCCAACACAACTGCCTGCAATCCATAGATTCATTCTCCCAAACAGGAGGCCCCAGTGCAGACACCATCAAGGCTAAAGCTAACATATGCTTGAAAATGTAATGATGTAATGTAAAATATATGAAATGAAAAAAGTACGAACAACTGACTGCTCACATTTTTATGAACATAAAGGGAATTTTGAGGTTTTTCAAAATGGCCAGTGAGTGTAGCTACAATGTAGGTGTTTCTAATAAACTGGTAACTCTGTGCATTTACACCTACATTCGAAGGAAGTTTCAGCATATTTAAATGGTTGAGTCATTCAGAGTGGTTTGGGGTGAAATGCTCCATTCTAAAGAAACTTACCGAGTCAGAATTGTTCACAGTGGTGGTGATAGGAACCAGACGTCTGAAGGGTTTAACTGCTTCTAAAAACAGTTACAAATGTGCTGACTGATGTCAGAGACATTGCTTTACGACAGTTTTGTCATAAGAAGTTCACCTAAATCATTCGTTTTTAAAAGCAATGACAGAGAGGTACACAGGGCATGTGAGACAAAACAGTCCCAAAAGAATTTTACATATAAAACTGAAGATGTGTGTAGGTTCTCTGGTGGTTCTGAATAGTAAATAAAATGTCTTTAATTGTATAGTAGACACTGTGACCCCTGGGTCCCATCACAACCACTGTAAAGACATCTCAGTAAGTCTGCGAGGTTCTCCACGGTAAACCATTTCACATCAAACCACTCTAAATTACTTTGCTCACAACTTGGGCACAAAATATGAAATTTTTAAAATACGTGGAATTCTCCTTCAAGCCTCCACCATCAAAGAGTCACCAAGATTAGAGCGTATTGCATTATAAACTGTCTAAGCACTCCCAACTCGTGTGCCTGCACATATAACAGTAATATCAGCATGCACAGCTTTAGTAATGTCAGTATTAAAGGGGAACTCCACCAAGTTTTTAAAATTTCTGCACTATTAAATGGTTGGATGTAAGCAAAGTGATTCAGTCGTTTGGTGTAAAAAGAGTTCTAGAAAAGCCTATCAAGTCAGAATTGTTCACAATTGTGGTGATAGGGGCCAGTTGTCTGAGGACTTTCATGCCTCTGAAAGCTTCCTCACAGAAAGGCATTACAGGAATGGTTATGAACAGCCCATGATTTTGACAATTTTGACCTAAAATGTATTTAAATCGATTCATTTTAATCTGTTCATGATGAAGGGTGTTCTAAGGCCAAACAGTCCTCAACAAAAACTTTTTTTTCTCATATTGATGCATTTTTACCACTGTTTGCATAATTTTGGATGGTAAGTACAACGGCTTTATTTGTGTTGCAGTCATGGTGACCTCTGGTTCCCATCCCCACCACTGGAAAATAATCCGAACGGGCAAGCTTTTCTGCTATGAACCATTTCAAGCCAAACCACTCTGAACGAATGGGTTTAAGTTACATCTCAACCACTGAATTATTCAGATATTTTTTTTAATCGCTGGGGTTCTCCTTTAAGTTACACCACAAATTCAAGCAGCCCCCCCCCCCCCTCCGCCCCCCCTCCCCCCATCCCTTTAATTCTGCGGCTTCATTTCCAAGCTCGGAGCTCTTTTCGCTGACATCATAGCCACTGTGCAGCTCTGGAAAGTTCATTTCCTCCGCAGTGCACGTCGTGCAAATGTGTAGGCACTGTCCACGCGCCCAGGTGATGCCCCCCACCGCCTCCACGCCCCACTCTGCAGTGGGCTGGTCCCACGCACGAGGACACCGCTGTTACACCCATGACAAAGATATTTTAACCCCCCCCCCCTTTTTTTTTTTTGCAACTGCACACTAGAAAAATCACCAGTGGGCGTTTTCCCACTCGCCCTTCGTGGGGTTAAATCCGTGTCCTTCCCGCGTGCCCGGGCTGGCATGGGTGGAGGGGGGTGCGCGAGAGACGCACCTTTCCATGCAGAAACTTCCAAGCACTGCAATGCAGAAGGCGCGTGCGCGCACGAGCACACCGCCGCTACTTTTTCCCCCTCTGCACGAGCGCAAAGCTCTCGGACCGAAATCTGTACTCGCGCGAGGAGACTTTAAAAAAAAGATCAAAGCACCTTTTTCACACTTGCATTTTCACGCGGGATGGATATTAGCAGTGCTGCAACGCACGCGCGCGCCTTTCGGACGCTGTGTTGCACCGCATAGCTTTGCACCTCAGTGCACTTTACGAAGCTGAAGTCAGCTCATCCGCCGGCTTCTTGTTAGAATTTCACCGGTCCACCTTAAATGGTGCTGCATTTAAGGTGGAACGGGGAAATTCGAGCAAGAAGGCGGCGAATAGGAAACTGACTTTGGCCTCGTTCGCACTTTACTGTGCTGCATTGAACTGCATGACCGCAAAAACCCCCAACGCTACTTATTAACGCGATTTCCGCGGACTTACGTGACGAGCAGTGATGGAGGGCGAGGAAGAAGAGGATGAAGCTGCTGCTGATGATCCCCATCTTCATCCTTTGCGGTGCACGCGGGCTGTCCAGTGCATCAGATTAGCAGCGGTCCTCTGCTTTTTTCTCCTCGGGCATTTTCTGAGCCACCTTCCCGGATAACTTTACCGCCAGCAACCCCAACTCTCTTCCCTTATCTCTCTCTCTCTCTCTCTCTCTCTCTCTATCTCTCTTCCCGGCGCGGGGGCGCGCATCCGTGTCTGCGCTTGCGGCGGGAGCGCGCACAGCCGCTCTAGATGTCGACGCAAGTTTTAAAGAAAGCCTTGTGTTTGTACTGGGGTGTGAAAGCTGTCACTCAGTCTCATCCGAGCTGCTGTTTCGTCCCACTTTAACAGCCGGGCTTTAGGGGGTCAGGGTGGGAGAGGAGAGGCTGAGAATGCAGGAGAGACAAATGAGGAAACTTTCCTCGCTTCCTTCAGAATAAACTTCCCTCACTTAGAACTTCTCTTATGCGTCCCTCATGTGCCCGTAGATTTGATGGTACAGTCCAATTTCCATCGGGGCTCGGCAAACCGCATTGCCCCGCCCACCCCAGGTAGGAACGTCATTGGCTCCCAGTGGCCGTATTTACATTCATGGAGGATGAGAAAGGCAGCAGGCACAGCAGTGCTGCTGGAGTTTCTATACACTGTGTCCACTCACTGTCACTCTATTAGACACTCCAACCTCACTGGTCTGAGCTCATCTGTTGCTGCTCAGTTTGTGCGGATCATCGTCCTTCATCAGCAGACAAGCACTGGCAGTAGAATAGGTCGTACTGATGAGCTCGTTGACTTTAAACAGGGCACTGTCATAGGATGCCACCTCTGCCACAGGTCAGTTTGTGCTCTGTCCTGCTAGATCTGCCCTGACGGTAAGTGCTATTATAGTGAAATGGAAGCGTCTAGGCGCAACAACATCTTAGCCACGAAGCCGCTGAGTGCTGAAGTGCACAGTGCCTATGCTCTGTTAAATCACTCACTAAAGAGTTCCAAACTGCCTCTGAAAGCAACTTCAGCAAAAGAACTGCACATTAGGAGCTTAATGAGGTTGCCGAGAAGCAACACACAAGCCTAAGATCAAAATACACAATGCTAAGCATCGGGGGGAGCAGGGTACAGTGCAGCCAATGGACTATAGAGCAGTGAAAACACATTCTGTGGAGTAACAAATAACACCTATCTGATGGATGAGTCTGTGTGTGTTGCAACAACAGTTTTGTTTGGCAACAATTGTGTTGTACTATATTTAATTTGTATGGACATCATGATCACATTTGAATCAAGTAAAACCAATGTATCACATGTGATGCGATGTTTTTAATTAAGTCTGTATGGCAACATGTGTGTATTTAGCTTTTTGGACCAGATATATCTCCAGGATAAAGAAAACTAGGATATTTTGTCATTAAGAGAAATTTGGGTGCTCTCTTATTTATAATGAGGCCAAAGCTGATCTTTTGGTTGCCAAGTTGGGGGTTATAGTTGGGTTAGATGGAACACAGCAACACATGGAACAACCCCACGAAGACAGGAATACAAGCATTACTGTGTGTGGCTGTGGGGCGGGGAAAAGTGAGATTTGCAGTGCACTAGGCGAGTGAGGCAGTCTGGCCATGATTCCAGCTTGTAAAAGGCTTTGGGCTTAAGAAGTGGGTTTGTGGGGCAGAGACAGGAGCTCGGGTCAGATTGGGTGCCCAGGAGCATCGTGGGATTTGTGTTGTTTCCAATCAAATTAAGTTTTTTTTTTTGTTTTTTTTTTCCATAAGCCTCCACCCTTCCACTCCCCTAACCAATATCCACCAATGGATGTGATAGCATACGTGATCAGCGGTGCAGTGGGGGCAGTGATGAGAGCTTTAAGGGATTTATCTTCGTTTGTAATACACTACTGCTGCCTCTGCCAAATCATTCTGAACACAATCACATGCTTTATGCTTTTTAATCCCATGCACCAGTTCTGTATTATAGAAAACCTCCCAGCTAGATCCTGCGGTTTGTGTTTGCTGCTGAACGTGAACAGTCCTGTGAGAGTAGGTCATGGTCAAGGTAAGGAGAAAACATCATGAGCAAGGATCAGTGATTGTTCTCTTCAGAAATAGGCACTTCAAAGCTCAAAGGCAAATGATGCTTCTTAAAACCGCTTGCATAATTCACATATATATATACATATATATATATATATATATATATATATAAGAGAAGGTAAAAACATACTTTGCTTTGTAAGTCAATGGAACCAGACTTTTTTCCAAGTCATTTTGGGCCGTTTCTTTTGGTTCATTCTTTATGAAATTCACACACATTTTCAAAGGATGTTAAAATCTGAAAAACAACAAAAATGGAGATATGAGTTTTTTTTCCGACAGCAGCGATATATGTATGTATGTATGTATGCATATATATATATATATATATATATATATATATATATATATATATACGCACACACACATATATACATATATATATATATATAGTGCTTATTTCCAATATGTATTATATAAATGTAAGTACCTATATATATAAAGTGTTGAACTGCAAATAAACCACCACTACATGCAGTCTGAACATACAAAACAGCCTATTGCTCCATCCACATTGTGAAATCCATCTGATCACCATCTGTTTCCTTAACGACCTGTCCCTCCAGTGCCCTGCGCCTCTGAGAGAAAACGTCCAAATGTGAGCCAGCTGGGACGTCCAGCGCTGGTCACAGATGTTCTCTTTGTTACAGAGATAGGTCATTTCTGCGTGTCCACTGATGGTGAGTAAGTGTAGTCGAAAGCTGTGAAGTAGACGTTGTAACACTTTATTTGAGTTTGAAAGCTCACAGGGTTGAGACCCTTCTGAACCTGATTACGTTTACATTTACATTCATAGCATTTAGTGGACGCTTTTATCCACACAAAAGTGCTTTGTTTTCCACTCAGACAGTGAATCCAAGCTTGTCCATATATGTTAGAGTCCAAACTATGCTGACATACTGCCAGGAATAAGAGTCAGTGCTGAGACCTAGAAAGAAAGATACACAAACAGAAAAAGACATTATACAAGTGCAACACAAGACATTCTACTGAGTGCAAGATTAGTTAGTGAGTATTAGAGGCCTTTAGTTGGCATTTGCAGACAGTGAGGGACATCCACTGGAAGTTAGCTCCACTGTGTGGATGCCAGTATGGAGAAGAGTCTTACGAGCCAGGAGAGAGTTTCAGTCATGGAACCTCAAGATGACCGGTAAGCCTCCCTACTGACATATAACTATAACTGGTCATTCACAATTAGAGGCCTTTGCGTCGACGAGGAAGGCGAGATGATGGCGAGGACCTGTAGACTACACTACTGGGGCCCACATTATAAAGAACTTCTGTCATTTCTAAAATAATGTTGTGTTCAAGCAGTTTCACACTGCAGATGTGAAAACATTTACAGTACAGGCACTGTTACATTACAAAAATACATCAAACATACAATATCTTGAGCTTTATTGTAAATCTAGGCACCAAAAGTGCTTTTTGAAGCAGCAAAGGATTGACGTCCTTACTACAGTTTAATTTTGTTTAAGGTTAGCTCATTTTTGCCTAGCTAGGTGGCATGCTAACTGGCCTAGCACAACCTGTACCCACATAAAGCAGGATATTCAAATGAGTTGATAAACTTTTTTGTAATGTAGAAACTTTCATTTTTGTAAGTGTGCTTTTTCTTTGTAAGTATCTAATTACCACCGCCATGACCATTTCAGCTAGCCAGTCGATTTGTAGTCTCGTGTTAGCACCAAGCTAACTGTGCTGTGCTCTCACTCTTCCACATTGAGTTTATTGCTATACAGCTCAAGCTTAAATACTGACTTTTGAAGGTTGTAAGACCCATGTAGCATATTCTTTTACTGTATTGCAGTTTTTAAGTGAATCTTTCAAAGCATACTTCAACTTAAAACCTATGTATGAATACTACCAGAAGAGCCTGTTAGCCAGTTAGCTTTTTAGCTTTTGATAGAATGAAATGTCCGCCGATGACCGCTGGGATAGGCTCCAGCATCCCCCCGCAAATCTGAGGGAGAAGCGGCTTAGAAAATGGATGGATGGATGGATGGATGGATGGATGGATGTGTGTGTGTGTGTAGAATTAAATGAAAATGAAAGTTTTAATCCTAATGGTTTCTAATGGCCCTTTTTCAGCAGGGAACAAACAGTGTGAATGCTGTAAATAGCAAATATTAATAAATGAATAGTAAACACTTAACATAGTTTTTACATGCAAAAAGACATAGTTCCCAGCGTCAAATCAGCCAAATAATAAGTACTAAAAACAACTTTTACATTACAGATTGTTCTGGTTCTGATTGGCTGAACTATGTTCGAAGGCTGCTGCACTAAAATGGCTCTTCACACCAGCTCCTTTTACAGCGTAATCTCATCATCCTGTAAATGCCCGCATGACTCATGCTGCTCATCTCTCATTCATTACTGCTGAAAAAGTGAAGCACAGAAAGCGCTGAAAGTCTATAACTGCTGTTAGGAGGCCTCTGATTCATGTTACACCAGAGCATTAATGCCCCCACTAGCTCAGTGCTGCGCTTTAGTGATCAAAGGTAAACTGCTATTTTTGTCTGCCTGTAAGGCATCAAATTCATCCTCATAGGCCGAGCCTATGATTCAGCCAGTACAGACTCGACTGAGCAGTCAGCAGATTTCTTGCCAATGTATCACTGCTGGCCAACAGTCAAAGACATTACTGTAGGTGTAATTCTGAAGCCAAATTTGTAGGATTTTGACATCTGGTCTGAAATGGTTTAAGACGGAGGTTAACTGATTCAATATGAGTTGAATAATTGAAAAGTTCAAATAAAATTAATAGAATTTATCAAGGTTTCTGTAAATTGTTAACTATAAAAGAGTAATAGGTATGATTTGTATGCTGTTATGAAATCATGTTGAGATTTTCTATAGGGTGTTGTAAGGCAAAATGTCACAAAAAGAAAACTTTTTTCCAGATTTACTACTATTTTGCCATCATCAGCATTACATGTAAAAGCTTAGAAAATATGTGGAGGTTCACTAGTTGTTTTGGATGGTCAATAGAATGACTATATTTGTGGTGTAGACATTGCCACCCCTGCTTCCTGTCACCACCACTGTAAATAACGCTGAATAACTTTGTTCACCTCTGAAAGGTTCAATTATGCCCAAAATGTGAAAATTGGGTGGAATATCCCTTTAGGTGTAGTTACTGAAAGCAACAATATGCTGTTCTTTTTCTGCCCACCAGATGTCACTATTGACCCATATCTAAATCCACACCCAAAGCAAATTACAGTGTAGCCACAGTCAAGCAAGTTCAATGTTACCTTCCTCAAGTCAACAAACACTGCTGGGATTGAAACCTTGAACGATGGGATGGGGTCTCGATTCGTTTTCAAAGTGGCCCAGGCATCTGTATATGTATTCTCTTTTCAGTTATCAGCTAGAGGCTAGCGATGGTCAAAAGTGAAAAAGATTAGATATGTGGAGATTTACGGTCTGAACGAAATCCTTTCTTGCTTCTTTCATTTTTTATTCCTGTTCCTCATAATTATGAGAAATGAAATGGAATAGGAAACAGGCCATAATGGCCAGTGATTTCTGTACAAGAAGCTTTTGTGTATAAAAAATGATACTTAGGCAAAATATCAGAGAACCGTTATCCCAAACGTAGCATATTAACATGTCTGAAGTTTGCTTTTCTACCTTTGCACTGGAGCGAGCAAGCAAACCTAGCTAAGAAGTAATGGAAGCTAATATCTAATCACTTAGCATTGCACAAGGTAAGGTAAGGTAAGTGATACTTTTTTAATCCCACAATCGGGGAAATTCCACCTCCGCATTTAACCCATCTGTGACGTGAAACACCACATACACACTAGTGAACACACACACACTAGGGGCAGTGAACATACTTGCCCAGAGCGGTGGACAGCCCTATCCACGGCGCCCGGGGAGCAATTGGGGGTTAGGTGTCTTGCTCAAGGACACCTCAGTCATGTGCTGTCGGCACTGGGGATCGAACCAGTGACCCTCCGGTTACAGGGCCAGTTCCCCAACCTCCAGCCCACGACTGCCCCAAATGCCTCAAGCTACTTTTTCTTGTTAAGGACTCTGAAATAGACCTGCTTATGTGATGTCTAACACTGTATGTCATTCTGTTATTAATTAAAATGGACTAAAGTTAGTTATTTTTATAGCTAACAGAATGTAATACTGTGTCAAAAACCTCATGAGCAAGTCTACCTGAGACTACCTAACAACTGACATGGTTTGAGGCCGGTTTGTGATCATTTACATATTCACAGTTTGCACAATGCTAATTGTTGGATGCTAATTATAAGCTATCGCTAGCTACATCAGGTTCATAGCTCCATTTTTTGCGGTTATACTTTAGCATGACTTAAGTTTGACTCCAGTACTGTAAAAGGCTGGTCATACTTCCTCTGATAATTATGGCCTTTTATATCCTTTCTTCTCCAGAATCTCCTAAGCGTGACTGCATATCAGTTCGGTGTCCTAATCAGCATCCTTGATTGTGTGTTAGTGTGTACAGTACACTACAGCCTCTCAGTCCTGGCCATGCATTTTCCATAAGGGGGTCTGTTTGCAAGGAACAAAACAACTTTACAGGACATTTCTGAATCATCTTTTACCACTCAAGCATTCCCTGACTGCAAATGTCCCATAGCCTGTGTATCACTGATCCAGCATCCTGTAAAAACACATGACATGGTGTGAGAACATTCAGGGGAAATTCAGGAACATTAGCTGAAAAACAGGCCTAATGATGCGACTCCATAGTTAATAGTCTGTGACAAGCACTAAACATAAACATCTAGCTAACGCCACATTAGGCCTTGTTAGAGGCAGCATGCTAGTATATTTGCCGTCGCACCTGCAACAACATGACAACACACCATGCCTGTAAGCTAATGCCTAGATTGCAAGACAGATATGTCATATTTGTTTCCATTTGTAACATCTTCCATGGAAAGTGCTTAAAGCATGTCTTTTTATGCCTCGGCAAAGCTGGGACAAGCCAGTCCCTCATTTTCTACAAAGCATTATCAAACCCTCTTCATTTGATGGATTTTCAGGTATCAGCAAATTGCTGGTAATGCTTATAGTAAAAATTTTAAACATTAATGTTATTAAATCTTCACAGTTCACTTGGGTTCTGTTCCCCAGCTGAATATTGTTAGCCTGCTAGCTACTAGCATAAACCTTTTTAAATGTAAATGCTACTAACACATGCAGAAAAAATTTCCCTGTGGGACAAATGAATGGCCCTGCTGACAAACCCATCGAAAACATTCAGTGTTTATTCTGGTAATGTGTTTAGTAATGTAATACCAGGGATGGGGGAGCAGCGAAGTAGCCATTTTTTCCTTTAAGCAATAATGAAACCACCTTGGGAAGCACGACGTTTTCTGTCTGTTTTACCATCTTGGCTGTAAGTATGTCTCGGTGTGTGCTGAAGTTGTGATACAAGCTAATAAATGCAGATTGCACTGCTGCGCTATTTAAGGTGGAGTGGGAGAATTCGAACGAGAAGCAGGAGAAAGAGAAGCTGACTTCATTTTTGCGAGTTGCTGCAGATTAAGGAAACATAAGGAAGCATAAGGAAACCAATGATTTATAAATGTAAATTCACGTAAAGTCCAGTTTTCTGTATTGTGTGATCAACAGTCTGTGCGTCAGTCTAACAAAGTATCAGAGAAACAGATGGACTACAGTCTGTAATTGTAGAACTATAAAGCGCACCTATACATTAAGTGGAGCTAAATAAATGGACAATGAGCGCAGAAACAAGGAGGTGGTCATAATGTTATGATCAGTGTGTCTTGCTGAAATGTTTAAATTGGAGCAATTTTATCTTAAGAGTAGACAACACTTCGCACTAAATTCTCTGGTTCGTATTCAGTTATTTTTGTTGATTTTCTTAGGAAAAACCAGGAATGATTGACTTTGCATTTAGTCTTAATTTTTGTTGGATATTAAGCTTTTGGTTGTGTAAGTTTGATTGTTGGTTACACTTTTTGGTGATCTTTTTGTATATTCGCAGCTTTTCAATTGTATGTTTCTTCCGGGCACATCCTAACATAACAAACATCCTGACAATCGCACTTTGAACGTAGCTAAAGAGTAGCGCACTGCTTTTCAAAAAGTAGCTCAAAAGTAGCTAGCTACAACTTTTGGGAAAGTAACTACAAAGTAGCTAACTACTCATTTTTCAGAAGCTATCCCAACCCTGTGTAATACACATAGTAATGTGTATATAGTGTGTATGTGTATATATTTACAGTCTAATGTGAATATTTTTTTTCTTTTTTTTGCATTTAAATACTACAAGGGAGCTATGCACATATGATTTCGCACCCGTGTATGTGATGTGACAATAAATGTGATTTGATTTTGATGAACATCATTTCATTTGGTTCCTAACGGTTGTGAAACAAAACTTCGGTTCAATCACTTTGCTGTCATTTATTGTGACATTTTCCAGCTCATTTAGTAAAGTGGCCTGCAGCTCTGATATTCAGGTGGACTTTAAGATTGCACAGCTTTATTACACTTTGGGGTTCATACTAAAAATTCTTCCCTCAGATAATTTTCCAAAGCTAGTTGACAATCTGCTAGCTAGGAACTATTTGCTAGCAATGTTCATTTATCATTTAACGCAATGTTAATGTTATTTTATGGAATAAAATTGAGAAAATAACATTGTGTTTCTTTGATAGACCTGTCTGGAGCTCTGTCTTGTAGCAATCCATGTGGGGAATCAGACATATTGTGCATCTAACATCCATTCCAGCTGAGGAAAATTAGCCTCAAGGCAAGTTCACCACAGATATAATGAGCTGGAAAAGTCCTCTGTCTAAAAGTTTTACATTATTGTAAAGAAAACACAAGATATTATTTAAAAATGTTGCTTCAAAGGATCGAAAGTTTGATGCAATGTGATGCCATACAATACTGCCTCTAGTGGCTTGGAAGAAGTGCTTTAAAAACTGAACCAACACAAGCCTGTTACACTGAGGGAAAGATTTGTGCCTGGTGTTTTTGTGTTGGACAACTTTTCACACTTTGCTTTTTCTCATAATATTCACTAATGTGTCTTCTGTTAAAAGAAGCAGCACAGACCAGCATGAATTTCATGCTGGTTTAAGCTGGTTTAGGCTGGTTTGGTGTTGGTTTAGCCAGCCATGCAGCATGGTCATGCTGGTTAACCAGCATAGCAGCATCCAAAACACAACCACTGCTGATTTTAATGATGACAAGCCGTGCTGGTATCTTGTTTTTTCTTGCAGGGTCTTATTATGCATAAAACATTTAATAGGCATTTAAATGAATTGCTGGATTGCTCTACTTTTCATTTAAAAACAGATTCCTTTCAGCAGTAAAATCCTCTCTCTAGGAGTCTTGGCCATGGACTTGGAAAGGCTGAAGAACCATGTGCACCCTCTTTTCTCATGTCTGCTCACTATGTAGCATTTAGCCCCACGAACAGCTGCTAAAACAAGACGTCTACCTCTGAGTTTATTGGACAAATAAACAAATAAATACCCAGACCGCAATGTCTGGCCAGTTGCCTGTTGTCTTTTGCTTTGGTGAGAACTCTCCTTAACTTGTCTCCGTCACTTACAGACAAAGTGAAATGTGTCATGGCTAAACCATGCTACCTTCAAAAGCCCCATGTAGGTTACTGTAATTTATACTGGCTTTTCCAACCGTTCGTTTATTAAAATGGCCTGCAGCTCTGACGGTCAGGTGGGGTTGGAGATTGCACAGCATTATTGCATTTTGGGATTCATATTATTAATACATTAGACATATTAAATGAACATATGTCATAACAACAAACCCTACAGCTAGCATAGCCTTGTCTTTTGCTGTTGACAGAGAACTGAGCAAAAAATAACATGGATTGTCATGCTGTGATATTAATTTTTTCCCATTTTTTTTCTACTATTATGTGCTCGGATGTGTTATGAAGCCAAGCATAGGAGCAATAATTGAGCATTTTCCACAAATGCAAGCCAGCTAGCCCCATCAGCAAAAGCCTGTCAGCATGCTAATGCCGTGCTTTACAAACCCAAGACTGGTGCTGTCATCAAGTTCTACTCTGCTGTGTTAAATAACCATGACTACAGCTGAATGGTCACAGCATGGTGTTTGCCTTATAAGAGTGTGAATGGTCATCCACCAACACATTCATAATGAAACTAGCATCCCTCTATTCTTTTTGACACCTATGGTCAACAGCAGAGACAGACTGAGTAACCTAAAACCACACTCCAGCAAAACTCTTACTGCTGACGAAACAATCACCCAAGTAGAAATAAAGGTATACGCTTGTTGGTCAAGGGTTCTTTAGTAAAGTGAATGGTTCTATTTAGAACTATGAGTTCTATATAGAAGCCTTTTCAGGCTTCTAAAGGTTCTTTGCATGGTGAAATGGTTCTTCAGATTGATTGAGAATGTGTTGTATATGGTTGTATATAGAACCTTTTTGAATATATATCTTCTACTGTCATGATGTCAATCTTGTACAAACAGAGGAACACTTTGGGGCCTTTTTTGGATCCTTTTGGTCTAAAATGAAATGCTAAAGCTCCAAAGTGAGTGGTGTGAAATGTACTGATTCCACACACCTCATCTCATCTCAATTTATTGTTGTGTTTTAAAACATTCGGTTATGAAAAGGTACAAATACGTACTTTTCACCTTGAAAATGTATGTAAGGTTCACAACTGGACCTTATAACCACTGTAGTACCTTTGAGAGTACATTTACAGTGTTTGCACCCTGATGAACGAAAAATGTACCTGCACGGAACCTTTATTTCTAACAGTGTATGTGAACGGCTCACACACACACACACACACACACACACACACACACACACACACACACATATATATGTTTTCTTTGCTCAGTTTGGTTTTCAGTAGCTACTTTTACTTTTACTTGAGTTACTATTTCAGTGTTTCACTATTTGAATTAAATGGTAACTCCACCAAAGGTTCTGCTTAGTTTAGTCAAGTCATTCAGAGTGGTTTAATGTGAAAGGCACATTTCCACAGGGTCAGATTTGTTCACACTGGTGGTGACAGGAAAGAGATTAATGACTCTAAAAGCTCCCTCACAGAAAGTTATGCAAAATGGTTATGAATGTGCTGCCTGACGAGTGAGACGTTGTTTTACAGTAGGTGTGAGATCAAGTGTATTTTTTTTTATTCATTCAGGATGGAGGGGTACACGCAGAACGTTGTGAGGCAAAATAGTCCCCAAAGAATACCTCTATTTTACCTTCATCAGCCTTATATATATAAACTTAGAAGACATGTGTAGGTTCACTAGTGGCTTTGGATAATAAATAAAATAGATATATTTGTGTTGTAGACAATGCCTGATGACAGCTGGAGACAGGCTCCAGCACCCCCGTGACCCTGAAGGAGAAGCGGCTTAGAAAATGTGTGTGTGTGTGTGTGTGTGTGTGTGTTGTAGACATTGTGACTCCTGGTTCCTGTCACCACCACTGTAAAGACATATGACTCAGTAAATTTCTCTCTAATGAATCATTTTACATCAAACAACTCTGAATGAGTTTATTTCTCCGTCACCGAATAACGCTGAATTAGTTTTGAACCTGTTAAATTTCCTCTTAACAATGCTCTTACTTTAGTAAAGGTCTTGTTAAGTCATGGAAATGAGCATGCGCACCTCTAGTTAGGCTGGGACAGGCAGCAGCAGTAATGTGGTCAGTGTACTGGACTGTAGTAGTGAAGAGGGAGCTGAGCCTTAAGGCAAAGCTCTCAGTTTACCGGTCGGTCTACATCCCAACCCTCATATAAGGTCATGAGCTGTGGGTAATGATCAAAAGAAAGAGGTTGTGTGGAAATGAGCATTCTTTGCAGGGTGGTGGGCTACACTCTACTTGATAAGGTGAAGAGCTTCCAGGAGGAGCTTGGAGTAGAGCCGCTGCTCCTCTGCAATGAGAGGAGCCAGTTGAGGTGGTTTGGGCATTTGATCTGGATGCCACTGGACACCTCCCGGTGGGGGTGCACCAGGCATGGCCTACTGGGACAAGACCCTGGGGTCGTCCTAGGACCCGCTGGAAGGATTATCTCCAAGTTGGCCTGGGAGCGGCTTGGGGTCCCCGGGAATGAGCTGTAGGAATTTGCAAGGACAGGGCCACCTGGGATTCTTCGCTCTCCCAACTGCTACTGCAACCCTATCTGTATTAAGTGGTTAATAATGATGATTATGATGATGATGATGCTGATGATGATGACTATGATGATGATGATGACCTCTAGTTAAAGGCAAACAGCCAGTAAGGAAGATCATTGAAAGCAGAATGACCAATATCCAAACATCAGTGTGGTAGAATGAGGCTTGATCAGTGCCTCTGCAGTATATTCACTCTTTCGTGGTATAATAAGCGAGACGGTGCCTGTGTTAGGGGATTTAGGTGGGTTTGAACCCTTCGCTAATGGTGTTGGATTTAAAATGGACCTTAGTGGTAAAAGCACAGTGTATGTCTGTGATCCTGTGGGGGATTATCTTACTGTTGCTGGCGGCTACACAAACACAACTCACCCAGAAAGACCTCAACAACAAGCAAACACACATACACAGCTGCACACACAGTGAACATACAATTCACACACACACTGTCTCCCTCTACATTTACACATTTGATCCCACTCACCACATGCCAGACAAGCCACATGAGTTTAGTCTGTCTGCCTGTTTGTTTATGTGCCAGAGAGCATGGAACTTCACAGACGCTGCCAGCACCCTGTCTTTTTTTATGTATGCATGTGTGAGTGAGTGTGTATGACTATGTCTGAAGGGAGCATGCCCTGTTTCCCCAGGGTCTTGTGTTCCCAGGGCTGTACAATGCCATTAGCTCTAAAAAAAAAAATCAAACCTCAATATGATACATTAAGAAGAAATTTGAAAGAGTTACTAAGGCCATTGTTAGGGTCCTGGTGCTTCCAGAGGTCATACAAGCAGGGAGGCAAGAAAAGGTGTTACAGAGTCATATATACACTGTGTGCACAATTATTAGGCAAGTGAGTATTTTGACCATTATCCTTTTTAGGCATATTTTCTAACTCCAAGCTGGATAAACTTGAATGCTTAATGGATTTAAGCATAGCAGGTGATGTGTAACTGTGTAATGAGGGAGGGTGTGGCCTAAGGAGGTCAACACCCTGTATCAAGGTGTGCATAATTATTAGGCAGCTTTTTTCTTTAGGCAAAAAGGGCCAAAAAAGAGATTGAACTGACTCTGAAAAGTTAAAAATTACCAAAAGTCTCTCAAATGGATGCAGCACTCTTGAAATTGCTAAGATATTGGGGCGTGATCACAGAACCATCAAACGTTTTGTTGCAAACAGTCAACAGGGTCGCAAGAAACGTGTTGAGAAAAAAAGACGCAAATTAACTGCCAAGGATTAGAGAAGAATCAAGCGTGAAGCTACCAGGAACCCATTATCTTCCAGTTCTGTCATATTCCAGAACTGCAACCTACCTGGAGCACCAAGAAGTACAAGATGTTCAGTGCTCAGAGACACGGCCAAGGTAAGGAAGGCTGAAACCCGACCACCACTGTGCAAGACACATAAGCTGAAGCATGTAGACTAGACCAAGAAATATCTGAAGACAGATTTTTCAAAGGTTTTATGGACTGATGAAATGAGAGTGACTCTTGACGGACCAGATGGACGGGCCTGTGGCTGGATCAGTAACGGGCACAGAGCTCAACTTCGAGTCAGACGCCAGCAAGGTGGAGGTGGGGTACTGATATGGGCTGGTATTATTAAAGATGAGCTGGTTGGACCTTTTAATGTTGAAGATGGGCTCAAAATCAACTCCCAAGCCTACTGCCAGTTTTTAGAAGACACTTTCTTTAAGCAGTGGTACAGGAAGAATCTGCATCTTTCAAAAAGACAATGATTTTTATGCAGGACAATGCTCCATCACACGCATCCAAGTACTCCTCTGCATGGCTCGCCAGTAAAGGTGTTAAAGATGAAAAACTTATGACATGGCCCCCTTCCTCACCTGATCTGAAATCTGTTGTTCCTTTTGGTTTTTGTGTGTATAAAAATGTAACATGTCAAAACAAAAGAAGTGCAAAGCAAGAGCACCAATCAGGGCACAGCGGTCACTTTGTTCTGAGCTTGTTTTGACCTGTTGGTCATACCAACCCAGTGCAGCACACGGTTCAACGTCAGTGCAGCAGTGTAAAGATTTGGGAGCACATACGTCACCTAAATGATGAACTAACCTAACTTTGTAAATAGACCACAATATAGAAATATGTACACATAAGCAGTCGTGACTGACATGTTTCTTTTTTTCTGAATTCATACAAACACTTTCATTTTATAGTAAATTGGTTTCAGTTAGTTTATGTTTATGATCAGAGACCTACAGATCAATACAGTAAAGGAAACTTATTTCTGATCCTGAGTTTAAAGCCAGTTTTTATTCAACTTGTAACTAAGTTACAAATAAATCTTAAACTGAAACTTTGCTTGTTTGTAAAAGTGATTTCAGAGCCACTCGGTTCTCCCTGATGGAAACTGTTTACCTTCAGTGTTTTGTGCTTATGATCATTTTAATAGACGTCAGCGTCACTAATTAATGACATTCTATTAAAAGACCGGTTTACCAAGAGAGACGCTGGAGGATTTTCACCTAAAATGAGTTCATGAAGTTCATGAAACATCAGAGCCATAATTAATCTTTTAGTACTTTTACTTTCGATACTTAAGTACATTTGAAGGCAAATACTTTTGTACTTTTACTCAAGTTGAGGTCTAGAGTAAGGACTTCTACTTTTACTGGAGTAATATTTTACCTTGGGTATCTCTACTTTAACTCAAGTACATGATTTGTGTACTTCGTCCACCTCTGTGTAATATAGGGGCCTGGCAATATAATATCCTGAGAACATGTGTCTCTGGCAGTATAGGGCCCTGGGAACATAGGGCTCCAGAAACATAGGGTGCTGGCATTATGGTGCCCTGGAAACATTGGGCCCTGGGAACATAGGACCCTGAAAACATAGGGCCCTAGGAACATAGGGCCCTAATAATATAGGGCACTGGGAACATAGGACCTTGGGAAAATAGGATCCTGGAAACATATGGTCCTTGGAATATGGGGCACTGGGAACAAAGGACCCTGGGAACATAGGGCACTGGGAACATAGGACCCTGGGAATAAAGGGCTCAAGGAATATAAAGATTACCCCTGTGTAAGTGAGAAATGCATGCTTGAGTGTGCACATAATGTCATTGCTTTTATGTTATACTTTTTATATTATATATTATATTTATTATGTTTTATTAGTGCTAAGATATTCAGATTGGGCCATAAATGTCAAAACAATGCAAAAAAACACCTAAACATTAGTGCTTTTTTCTGCTAGCACCTCTCTAGGATTCTAGTAGTATGTTAGCTTTAAGCTAACAGTGATTAGCATGAACATATCTTTATATTAGAAACACAGATATTTGAAGCTTGTAACAGGCAAATACATTGCATATTGTATTTGAAACTTGTAAAAGACATTAACAAATATTTTACTGATATTGTAGTTTTACAGTGGCACTTCCAGTAAAGAGTCCTGACATAGAGCTGCTGCTGTTTTCTGTCTCTAAAACCTGACTGAATCCTGGTTGAATGGCTTGTGTTCACAGTTAATAAGGTATCTAGCACTTCCAGAGGGCCTACAGCGGGGTGTCAAAGGACCAGCCTCTAATATGACCTGTCACATACTAAACAGTCTGTTAATACTTGATTGTTTTTGTGATGTCACAAAAAACAGTTCCATATATCAACCTATCTAGCATTTACCAGTTTAGCCCTGCCCATTCAAGCTGAAGTTATAAGGAGTGTTTCCACCTAAATGACTTTGAAATATATATATATATATATACTGATATACATACATATAGATAGACAGACAGACAGACAGACAGACAGACAGAGAGACAGACAGATAGATAGATAGATAGATAGATAGATAGATAGATAGATAGATAGATAGATAGATAGATAGATAGATAGATAGATAGAGGTGTCATGCCTCAGACGGACACTGTTGCTAACTTCATTTCCCAGGAGCATGAGGGAGATCACATGACCGGTGATGATCAGTCACGCACCTATGAGCTGTCTCAATCACCCGATTACTGACTCATGTCACCTGTACTGGTTTGTCACATGTGCTACTTAGAGTAGCTTATAAGCCTGGGCTTCACTTAGTTTAGTTGTGAAGTATTGCTTCATTCAGGAACATACTGAGCGTTTCTTCTGTTTACTATATCCCTTCCTTGTGTATGACCTTTTGACTGTGTACCTGGACTGTGATTTTTGCTTTGTTCTTTGGATTCTGGTTGCCTGTTTTTGACTTTGTGCTTTGGACTCTATTTGTGAATTCGACCTTGTTTTTCGGATTACCCTTTTGCTTGTGTTTGCCTGTTGGAATGATCACAACCGTGATCATTTCTGCCTTCCTGGTTTTGACCCATGTTTGCCTTTCTGTCTTTTGTAAATAAAACTGATCTTTTTACGGAACTCCACGTTCGTCTGAATTCCACTGAATCCTCACAATAGGTCAATTATACACTGTTCAAAAAAATAAAGGGAACACTCAAATAACACATCCTAGATCTGAATGAATGAAATATTCTCATTGAATACTTTTTTTACAAAGTTGAATGTGCTGACAACGAAATCACACAAACATCATCAATGGAAATCAAATTTATTAACCAATGGAGGCCTGGATTTGGAGTCGCACACAAAATTAAAGTGGAAGAACACACTACAGGCTGATCCACCTTTGATGTGATGTCCTTAAAACAAGTCAAAATGAGGCTCAGTATTGTGTGTGGCCTCCACGTGCCTGTATGACCTCCCTACAACACCTGGGCATGCTCCTAATGAGGTGGCGGAGGGTCTCCTGAGGGGTCTCCTCCCAGACCTGGACTAAAGCATCCGCCAACTCCTGGACAGTCTGTGGTGCAACGTGGCGTTGGTGGATGGAGCGAGACATGATGTCCCAGATGTGCTCAATCGGATTCAGGTCTGGGGAACGGGCGGGCCAGTCCATAGCTTCAATGCCTTCATCTTGCAGGAGCTGCTGACACACTCCAGCCACATGAGGTCTAGCATTGTCCTGCATTAGGAGGAACCCAGGGCCAACCTCATGTCATACCATCCTCATGAGGTTGGTTTCTAACTGTTTGTGCAGACACATGCACATTTGTGGCCTGCTGGAGGTCATTTTGCAGGGCTCTGGCAGTGCTCCTCCTGTTCCTCCTTGCACAAAGGCAGAGATAGCGGTCTTGCTGTTGGGTTGTTGCCCTCCTACGGCCTCCTCCACGTCTCCTGGTGTACTGGCCTGTCTCCTGGTAGCACCTCCAGCCTCTGGACACCACGCTGACAGACACAGCAAACCTTCTTGCCACAGCTCGCATTGATGTGCCATCCTGGATGAGCTGCACTACCTGAGCCACTTGTGTGGGTTGTAGAGTCCGTCTCATGCTACCACGAGTGTGAAAGCCCCACCAACATTCAAAAGTGACCAAAACATCAGCCAGAAAGCAGAAAGGTACTGAGAAGTGGTCTGTGGTCCCCACCTGCAGAACCACTCCTTTATTGAGTGTGTCTTGCTAATTGCCAGTAATTTCTACCTGTTGTCTGTTCCATTTACACAACAGCTGTGAAATTGATTGTCAATCAGTGCTGCTTCCTAAGTGGACAGTTTGATTTCACAGAAGTTTGATTTACTTAGAGTTATATTGTGTTGTTTAAGTGTTCCCTTTATTTTTTTGAGCAGTGTATATATATATATATATATATATATATATATATATATATATATATATATAAAGTTGAAAAATAGTCATGAATTATAAAATATGACAAAGACCATAAACAAGTCTCAGGAATAGAAAATAAAATGTAAGAAAAATGCAAGTTTTGTACCTAAAAAAAGAAAATCAAAAAACTAAACATTAAGCAGTAAAACGCAGGAAAAGCAGGAAAAGCAGGAAAAGCAGAACAGTGTTTTCATCAATTACATGGAAGAGAGTGAATGTAACCACTTATGACCCACCTTTTGCAGTAATGACCCCCACTCCACCACAGGATGCCAATGTGCAGCCCTTTCTGGGATAATTGCAGTGCCGTTTCTGTGGAAGCATCTTATGTGAAGCGCTATCCAGAAAGCAATCACCAGACGGTTAAACAAACACACACAAACACACACGCAGCTCACTGACTGGGGTTGATGAGGGGGGGGGGGCAAGGTGGTCAGAAGTTCCTGAACCATATGCATCTCACACTGGTCTTTTTCCTAGTAATCTGAAAGTGAGTAATATAATTTGCAGAATTACATTCATGATGAAACCTCCATCTACAGTGTCTGTGTGTCTCACACACACACACACACACACTTCGCTCCAGAGGTTTGCCAGTGATTTGTGGGTTCTGAGTACTTTCACACAGTCTGGAAGCTATAAATAGAGCAAGGCCTCTGGATGGCTGCCCACTCTTCCTTAACCCTTAATAACCAGCCAGCATGTGCTCTGTTTTCATAAAATCTGGACAGAAAAACATCCTGTGGAGTTTTTTTGGGATATATGTAAGAGGGGTCATATACATTACACACATACATATACATTACACACATTGTAATAATATGTCCCATTTGTATTCCATATATAGAGCCCTATATATAATGAAATGGGTCATGTTACTGGAAATATTTTCTATATTTCTGCATAAATTTGACCTAAAACTTGAGATTAAAAATCTGATTTCCACATAAGTCCTAATAACAGATAGAGAGAACCGAATTACACAAATGAGACAAAAATATTAGACTTGGTCTTTTATTTATTGAGAAAAATGATCCAATATCTGTGAGTGATGTATCTATCTGAAAACCTGCTTTCAGTATCTGGTGTGACTCCCTTCTGCAGCTATGACTGCAACTAAATGTTTCCAGTAGCTATTCATTAGTTCTGCAATTTGGCTTGGTGGAATTTTAGCTCATACCTCCTTACAAAACAGCTTTAGCTCTGTTATGTTGGTGGGTTTCCTCCCATGAACTGCTGCTTTAGGTCCTTCCACAACATTTCCATAAGGTTAAGGTCAGGACTTTGACTTGGCCATTCCAAAACATTAACTTTGTTCTTCTTTAACCATCTTTGATTAGAACGACTTGTGTGCTTAGAGTCGTTGTCTTCCTGCATGAGCCACGTTTTTCTTGAGTTTCAGCTCATGAACAAATGTGCTGACATTTCCCTGTGGAATTTGATGGTATAGTTAATTGTTTCATCAATGATAGCAAGCCATCCTGTCCCAGATGCAGCAAAACAACCAGCATGTTTCACGGATGGGATATGTTTTTTTATGCTGAAATGCGGTGTTGGTTGTTTAGAAGTTATACCGGGTTCCTTTTTTGACCTCACAGACTATTACATTATTATTACACTATTCATCTTCGTTAGTTGACCGCTCCTGGGAAGCATAACAATGGTCTTGAATTTCCTCCATTTGCACATAAACTGTGTGACGGTTGGTTGATGGAGTCCTAACTCATTAGAGATGAGTTTCGTAACCTTTTCCAACCTGAGGAGCATCAACAACTCAATGATACACTTCCACAAACAGATCCCCGTTCTTTATCACACTTGATATGTACATACTGTGTGTGTGTATGTATGTATGTGTGTGTGTGTGTGTGTGTGTGTGTGTGTGTGTGTGTGTATAAATACATACTTTTCTGTGGAGGTTAGATAAAAGATCAAGTGAAAAAACTAAAGTTCTTTAAATTATCTATAAAATGATCTGAGCTACAGAGAAAATGAGACCCCTAACAGCCATGCAAGACCTGGTAGCCCACCACACCTATCCCCATCAGATGAACAGCACTTAATATTTTGAGACAGAAGAACTTCAAGCTGCACTTTTGCTTCACTTCTGAGATGTGGAGTAAGGTTTGAATTTGAGATAATTGGAAGTAACAGGAGGCTGTATGTACTGCAGCAGCGAAAGACTCTTCAAACCATGTTTGGGACCATCAGCCAAGCAAGGCTGAGGACTAGAGCAAGTTTTGCAATGTATAACAACATCTGGAGGTGGTGATTTGTTATTATTGTTATTTGTTATGATTTGTGATTATTATAGTTGTTATGGAACACTGCTTGAATGCCTATAAGTACAAACAAATTTTAATGTTTAATGTTTAATGTCATTTAATGTCCTCTAGAAAATTTTATATATATCTGACTTGGAAAAAAGACTGGTTCCACTGACTTACATTGAGATATATATATATATGTATGTATGTATAACACTATGACCACCTCCTTGTTTCTACACTCATTGTCCATTTCATTAGCTCCATTTACTGTATAGGTCCACTTTGTAGTTCTACAATTAGAACTTTTACCCTGTTCTTCAGTGGTTAGGACCCCCATAGACCCTCAGAGAGCAGGCACTCTTTGGGTGGTGGATCATTCTCAGCACTTTAGTAACACTGATGTGGTGGTGGTGTGTTAGTGTGTGTTGTGCTGGTCTGAGTGGATCAGACACAGCAGTGCTGCTGGAGTTTTTAAACACCTCAGTGTCACTGCTGGACTAAGAATAGTCCACCAACCAAAAATATCCAGCCAACAGCGTCCTGTGGACAGCGTCTTGTGACCACTGATGAAAGACTAAAGGATGACCAACACAAACTGTGCAGCAGCATATATATATATATATGGTATTATTTCACAATGTGTAATCCACTTGCTTACATAGTTTCACTGTATGACACACTGTTACGTGTTATTAGAACGGCGAGTGCAGTAGTAGCAATCATCTTAAATGAACCTGGATTTTTATCTGCATTTCTAACATTTTTATGAACTGAGAACATTTGGATTAAGCAGAAAATTTCGTCAGGTTCTTGCCCAGGCCTTGTGTCATGACATAACTGTTACTCACAGCAAAACAGAAAGAGATAATAATCAGCTGACTGATAACTGCTGTGATTTCTTAAACTCAAAGAAATACTAAAACAACACTGAAACAAAAACACAGGCTCTCTTATCGATGTCTTACAACAGAATCACAACAATAATCAGGAAGACACCGGGACACACGCACATATACATGCACCAAGGCACACACACACACACACACACACACACACACACACAGTGAGAGCAGGATGGAATTAGGGAGTAAGATTGGAATAAGACAAAACAGCCACCAAGTCAAACAAACAGAGCTGTGGTGAGAGAGCCGCTATCAGAGAGCCCTCATGCTCAATGTTATGTGCACATTAAAGAGAGAGGCAGATAAGAGCTGCTGGAATGCACCGTCTCTAAATGATCTGTTCTCCGTCCCCTTTCAGTCTGCTTTCCTCTTTTATATTTATCGTGTTTATTACTCATGCAGGTGTCTATTTGCTTTCTTTTTCGCTCTCAGGACAAACCCAAGCCCCCCTCTTTTCTCATCTTTTACTTGAGTGGTTTGAGAAAAAAAGCAGCTGCTCTTTGTATTATATCTTATGATGATGTATGGATCAGCAGAATGCCCTGGAGTCAACATCTGTGTGGGTTTATGTACCAAAAACAATTCACAATTCATAGTTTCCTGACCATTTTCCAACCTCTCTTTATTCCTGTGGAATTAAACAGGCTGTTTTTCTTACTATGCTTTTAAGGCAGGTATTTGTAAATGAGCTCTGCTCTGATTGGCTGCTCTGTATTGTACCTAATTAAAAAATAAACCGTCCAGGCTGAAACACTTCTTATAACTTCAGTGTGAGTGGGCGGAGCTAAACTGCTACAGGCTGTGCAGGTAAATATGCAAATATGTTGGTTTTTGTGAGGTCCCAGATGATTGCTAATGTGTTGCTAGGCCATTGATGTGGTGTCCCAGGTAGTTGTTAAGGTGTTGCTAGGCTTCCGGAATGTTATCCCAGGTGATTGCTAAGGTGTTGCTTGGGCATTGCTATGGTGTCCCGGATGGTTGCTAATGTGTTGCTAGGCCATTGCTATGGTTCTCCAAATGGTTATTACAGTGTTACTAAGGCACTGCTATGGTGTCCCAGGTGGTTACTGTAGTGTTACTACATCATTGCTATGGTGTCCCAGGTGGTTACTATGATGTTACTAAGGCACTGGTGTCCCAAATGGTTACTAAGGTGTTACTAAGGTACTGCTATGGTATTCCAGGTAGTTACTACAGTGTTACTAAAGCAGTGCTATGGTGTCCCAGATGGTTGCTACAGTGGTAATAAGGCACTGCTATGGTGTCCAGGTGGTTACTACAGTGTTACTAAAGCACTGCTATGGTGTCCCAACTGGTTGCTAAGGTGTTGCCAGGCCATTGCTACGGTGTCCCAGATGACTGCTAAGGTGTTACTAAGGCACTAAGGCACTGCTATGGCGTCCCAGGTGGTTGCTAAGGTATTTCTAAGGCATAGCTTTGCTGCCCCAGGTGATTACTGCGATGTTACTATGGCACTGCTATGGTGTCCCAGTGGTTGCTACAGTGTTACTAAGGCACTGCCATGGTGTCCCATGTGTTTACTCTGATGTCACTTAGGCACTGCTATGGTGTCCCAGATGGTTGCTACAGTCTTACTAAGGCACTGCTATGGTGCCCCAGGTGGCTGCTACAGTGTTACTAAGGCACAGCTATAGTGTCCCAGGTGGTTACTACAATGCTACAATGGCATTGCTATGATGTATCAGGTGGTTGCTAAGGTGTTGGTAGGCTTCTGGTATGGTATCCCAGGTGGTTGCTAAGGTGTTGCTCGGGCATTGCTATAGTATCACAGGTGGTTGCTAATAAAAGCTGGTATGTATGTTAGTCTGCATGTAATGTCTATGAGGAGCAGTGTGAGAGGTGTCTTTCGTGACATCATTTGTGGCAGTTACATTTACATTTTCTCAACATTCTAATATTAATTTTATATGGTGGAGAAAAGGTGTTTGAATGACTGCTGTACAAACAAAACATAAGTGCAATTGGTATCAAAAGAATGCACTAAAAAGTATACTATTTTCATATAGGTTCCCCTGTGTTATTTCACCCCACCTTAATTTGTGATTACTTCTTGAATATCTTATTCATGTTGGAATGATATTCACATTTAAATCAAATTCAGTATTTCACCTTTTTTGTTGAAAGTCATTTGACATCATTGTCATTGCACTGAATATTCACCAAATTTCTTTTTTACTGCACTAACAAAGAATAAGGACCTGCTAAAAAAGGATGAAACAGAGAGGAGAAAAGCACTACAGCAGGTCTAAGACAGAGGGCCTCAAAGCAAGGGATGATGAATCCAGGGAGAGGTGGAAGGAGGGGAAGTGGAGGGTAAAGATAGCGAGGGGGGGGGAATAGAAGGAAGCAAGAGGAAAAGGAGCAGGCAGAAAGGGGGGTCAGAAGTTTAAGACGGCTCTATTTTCCCCCCCGTGCCCTCTCAGTGACATTTCCCCCTCCCTCTATATCCCTCCATCCCCCCTCTCTTTCCTGCTCTCGCTTTCTCCCTCTCTCTGCTGCCTCTCCGTTTCACTCGCACAGCAGATGTGGCTTAAAGTTCTGTAGTGAAAACGTCCTGCGGGAAAATATAGTACACAAAAATAGAGAGAGAGTTTTCCATCGTATTAAAGGAATAGTTAAGCAGAATAAACAAACTTACAGTTTTCCCTCTGACCTGCTCCCAATACGAATTCTCTTCAAAAGAGATAAATTTGCAATGCACTTTTATCCATTTTTAGAGTTAATTTGTGTGGTTTTATCATCCAAAAACATGCCATTTCCATACATGGTCATTTTCCAACCTCTCTCCATCCCTTAAACAGACTATTTTTGTTACTGTGCATCCAGGACTGGTATATGTAAATGACCTTGGTTCTGATTGGCTGCTCTGTGTTGAGCCTCATTCAAAAAGCAGCCCCTTCTGAAACACTCCTTATAACTTTGTTCTGAGTGAGCGGGGCTAAAGTGCTGTAGGCTGAATATGGGCATATATGTAAATTTGTTGGTTTTGTGATATCACTGAAACAGTGAATCCAAAATAGGCTGTTTTGGAAGCTTAGCTTACATATATAGACTGTGTGAACAGCACATTTCAAAACTTTATAAACTAAATCAACCCTCAGGGACAAAAACATTGGTTTTATTGATGATTTGTTTCCTTTTCAAACCTATTTTTTTAGGAAGCTACTGATCAGAAAAACCATCTGAATCTGTAACACGTGTGTTATATTTACATTGCTAAGCAATGACTTTGACAGCTGTAGGAGACGCTCAAGCCATTGGAATGTTTTTACTTTGCCACAAAAAGAAAATGGATACTTTTAAGATCACATTTTGACTGACAGCCGATTTGGTCAGACTCTGAAGATGAGACTACACTAAATTCCCAAACTGTCAGTTGGCCTGTGTGAGGAGCTAGAGAACAAACTGCCAGCTGTGCAGTGAGTGAGCGGAGCTTGTTACTCTGACATAGCAAGAAACTGCTCGTTAAGGAACTATAATTTGGTGGAAGGAATTGCTGACATTAAAACATATTAAACGCTGCGTTCACGGGCCAATTTATTTATTTATTTATTTATTTATTTATTATATAGCAATAGAACATTCGAGGTAGTGTATTATTGTGAAGAACATTGCAGCTGTGATGTTCTTTCACCACAGCACACTCCCTCTCATGTTCTAATGCTTAAACACATCATTTTTAAATATAAGCAGTATATTAACTGGATATTTTGAACCCTAGCATGGATTTATATGCTATAAATACAACAGTGAAGCTTTTAGTGAAACAAAACTTAATTCCCTGTATTAAAAAGCTGGTGAGTAAATAATGCTAAAATCATGCTAAAATGTGGTGAGAATTAACACCTGTGAATGTATTTTTCCCACATTCACAAAAAGCCCTGCATTTTGAATATTTTACTCATTTATTCTATCACTAAATTTGATAGGAAAAAATGAAGAAAAAAAAAATCACAGCTTAAATACTTAGAAAATTGTATTGATACTCAAGCGAGGAAGAAGAGTGATTGGTTGACGCTGGTGGCGAGACTGTCAGGTGATCTCCCAGAGGATTCGGCGAGATCGAGTTCTTAGTGAGAGCCGGGTTCGTGGCAGCAGTGTAAACTGTTGGGTGAAGTTTTAGTGACATTAAGTCAGATGTCGGAATAAATGAAAAAACTTCAATCATTTGGTGCAATTTTCAACAGCAGGTCTTTTAGGGTTAAACTCTTTTATATCAATAAAATGAGGAAAAGTCAGTTTTTCCTGATTTGGGCCCTTTAATATAGACACAGGCAAACAAGCTCTCCCAATGGTTGTGACTTCAAGAGTTGAACTATAGGCCTTACATGTTGACTGACTATTAACATAATCAAAGACAGAAGAATCAATCGATCACAATCAAAACCACAACACACAAGGCTAGAAACATGCTAATGTCTTTTATAAGAGTCGAATCAAACAATGGAATGTCTTTTCAAGCTTCAGATATTCATGTTTAATCTAAAACAGCCCAAATGTTAATTATAATCAGTGGTGGACAGTAACTAAGTAAATGTAATTCGTTACTGTACTTAAGTAGTTTTTTCATGTATCTGTACTTTACTTAAGTTTTTCCATTTTGAGTGACTTTTTACTTTCACTCCACTACATTTCAAAGTCAAATATCTGAGTTTTTACTCCACTACATTTTGAGAAATCTGTCGTTCCTTTTGGTTTTTGTGTGTATAAAAATGTAACATGTCAAAACAAAGAAGTGCAAAGCAAGAGCACCAATCAGGGCACAGCGGTCACTTTGTTCTGAGCTTGTTTTGACCTGTTGGTCATACCGACCCAGTGCAGCACACAGTTCAACATCAGTGCAGCAGTGTAAAGATTTGGGAGCACATACGTCACCTAAATGATGAACTAACCTAATTTTGTGTAAATAGACCACAATATAGAAATATGTACACATAAGCAGTCGTGACTGACATGTTTCTTTTTTTCTGAATTCATACAAACACTTTCATTTTATAGTAAATTAGTTTTGGTTAGTTTATGTTTATGAACAGAGACCTACAGATCAATACAGTAAAGGAGAACTTATTTACGATCCTGAAATTAAAGCAAGTTTTTATTCAACTTGTAACTAATTTACAAATAAATCTTAAACTGAAACTTTGCTTGTTTGTAAAAGTGATTTTAGAGCCACTCGGTTCTCCCTGATGGAAACTGTTTGCCTTCAGTGTTTATGACCATTTTAACAGATGTCAGCATCACTAATTACTGACATTCTATTAAAAGACTGGTTTACCAAGAGAGACGCTGGAGGATTTTCACCTAAAATGAATTCATGAAGCGAGTCTTGTTACAAAAATGATACCAGCACATCAGAGCCATAATTAATCTTTTAGTACTTTTACTTTGATACTTAAGTACATTTGACGACAAATACTTTTGTTCTTTTACTCAAGTTGAGGTCTAGAGTAAGGACTTCTACTTTTACTGGAGTAATATTTTACCTTGGGTATCTCTGCTTTAACTCAAGTACATGATTTGTGTACTTCGTCCACCTCTGATTATAATTACCATTAGCTTAGCTAACATGCAGCTAGAACGCCACAGGGTCAAGCTTTGGCCGAGGATCAGAAAGCACATAAGTGAGTTCAGTACAGATTACTTAACTCTGCACAGAGCACAGTGTGTTGATGATTTTGGTGTGCATTTTGCATGATGCTAATTGCTCATACTAATAAGCTCCCAGTACCTGTCAGCCTTTTAGCTCCAGTGCAAACTAAAGAAGTTAGTCAGACATCAAACATGTCTTGGCTGTAAGGGGGGAAATCTGTAATTAAGATATTTTACAGCTGAACTATTCCTTCAGACAGTGAATGTAAACTTGTGATAATGAGAGACAACTGAACTCGCATTCAGAGGTCGTCAATAAAGCACGACTGAGCCGCTAAAACACCAGACACTGAACTCAGCGATTACGCAGCAGTCTAGTCTAGGATTAGTGGTATCTGACCTCTGATTTCCTGGACATCGGTTGACCTCTAAAGAGGAAAAAATCAGTAACGGAGCTCAGAAATTACTCTGCAGAAGTGCTGTGTAAAATGAACTTGATTCTAAAGCACATCAGTCCTACACGGACGAAATGTATCACATCAACACTGTTATTGGTTCTGGCAGTAACTGAGTTCCTGTGATACTTTATTGCTGTGGGACTGATGAAGAATTTTGAATCAATGCACTGTTTTAGTGACACTGACAGAATAACAGCAAGGAATAAAAATGGAGTGAAATAAGTTTGTAGGAGAGAGAAAAAGAGAATGAAATTGAGAAATTGTGTGCGTGTGTGTGTGGGTGGGTGTGTGTGTGTGTGTGTGTTTGAGAGAGTGGGAGAGCGAGAGAGAGAGAGAGAGAGAGAGAGAAGGAACATCAGGAAAAGAGAAGGAGAGAGAGAAATATGGAGAGAGAGAGAAAGAGAGAGATAGCAAGAGAGAGAGAGGGGCAGTAGGAAAAGAGAAGGAGAATAAATTCTGGGTGAAAGAGAAAAAGAGACAAAAAGAAAGATAGAGCAAGATACAAAGAGAAAAGGAGTGGGGAACAAGAGGAAGGAAAATGTGTGAATGAGAGACAGAAAGAAGGAAAAAGAAAGAGAAGAGGTGTGTGTAAGATATAGTTACAGCTGGAGAAGAGAGACAGAAAAGAGAACGAGGGAGAAAGAGTGGTACAGGAGAAAGTGAGAACAAGAAAATGAGAAAAAGTGCAAAAAGAGAAAAAGTAGGAGGAAGAGAAAGAGGGGGAGAAAAGGAAAGAAGAAGCAGGAGAAAGAGAGAAAGAGCAGTAGAGAGAGAGAGTGAGAGAGAGAGAGAGAGAGAGAGAGAGAGAGAGTGAGAGAGAGAGAGAGAGAGAGAGAGAGAGAGAGAGAGAGAGACTGAGAGCACACTGAGAGAGGAGGACGGTCTTAGTGTGTTTTTCTGACTCAGCTGTTTTGGCTGAATCTCTGTCTCCCACAGCAACACAAGACAGGGCCTACATCAGGAGGACCCCTAGACAGGAAACGTCAATCAATACAAAGGCAGAGAGAGAGAGAGAGAGAGAGAGAGAGAGAGAGAGAGAGAGAGAGAGAGAGAGAGAGAGAGAGAGAGAGAGAGAGAGAGCGAGAGAGACAGAGAGAGAGAGAAAGAGAGAGTCAGAGAGAGAAAGACAGAGAGAGAGAGAGAGAGAGAGAGAGAGTGACTGAAATGAGGCCAGAGTGGAGTCAAACTGAAAAAGCTGACCTGCAGTGCTTATTTTTATAACATGAAGGAAACCCATTGAGGTTATTCAACAAAAAAAGACTCCATCATTTTATTTTCAAGTGTGCCGTGACGCGGCTAGAAGAGTCAGGAGTTTCAGACACACCACTGATGTGTCAGAGACATTCCTGCATAGTCCGGTTTTCATTTGATTCACAGTAATAAGAGTGAGATGGAGAGAGACTGAAAGAAAAGACTACTTTTTTATTACTGTTGATGGAACATTTTGATGGTTATGTGCATGACTTACACAAGGTGTGTGCGTTGGGGGGGTGGGGGGTGTTGAATGGGGTTGGGGCATTGGGGCATTTTACCCCCAAAACCAAGGAGGGAGACAAAACAGTTGCTATTATGAAACTGCATTCAGCACGGAACAGTCGGGATTTTAAGCAGGAGGCTCTCTATGGCAAACAGAAACACAGCGCTGTTTTCTGCATGCATGCATTCACACATACCTGTCGGTGGTTTTCCCTCCAAATTAGGCTGTTTGAAAATATATTCATAGGTAATGTCATAGGGTATGTTTTTATGTGACTTTCTAAATGCACTACGACCAAAGAAAGAAAACGAAAACAACATGTCTTTTAAATGTAAACTGATCACAGTGTTGAACAGCTGGTAATATAGGGACTCGCAGGCACGTAGTGTAAGAGAAGAAGCAGAAGTAGGGTGGCACGTTTGTGGCACATCACTGATAGCTTAAGGCCACATTCAGACCACTGTAAATTTGAAAAAAGATCATCTAACATCACAAAAAGAGTAAGTCGAGACGAGGACTATTAACTAAAAGACTGTTTTAACAAAGGCAGTAACAGTATTCATGAGTAATAAGAGGTAATTATTTTAACCCAGGGGGCAGCCACCCAAATGTTAAGCAGAGCTATTTTGTCCTTTCAACAAAAATCAAACCACCTTGGGAGCCACAACATTTTATATCCATTTTATTGAAGTAACATTTTACCATCTTGTATGTAAATGTCTCAGTGTGTGTTGATTTACTAGTACAGGCTAAAAAAATAATATGACCAACACCCAGACTTACTTTGCTCAGCTAAATTACCTCTGGCAGGAAACTTTATTCAAGAGTACAACAGTTTCTTGTAAAATGTTTCTTAATGTTTGACTTTTTACGAGGCTGAAGTCACTCCTCATTCACCAGCTTGAATTCTTGTTTGGATTTTCCCATTCCACCTTAAATGTACCAGAATGTACCTGCTGCACCTTTTAAGGGACAATTCGAACAAGAAGCTGGAGAACAAGAAACTGACTACAGCCTCACGTCTTTTTATTGTTTGTGAGTTTCTTGTTGTAGACTAAACATTTCAGGAAAAAGCTGGAATGATTATAAATGCAAATAAGTCCATCAATCTCCAAATTATAGATGTTTGTCTTAAATCTCTCTCTTCATTAGCTACTAGCTAGGCGAGATTGTTGTCCGCATTGCTATGTGACCAACAGTCTTAGCACCAACATTCAGGGTGAATTAGCAGTTGTGTATTAACTCCAGAGTTTAAGACCATTTATTGTTAAAACTGTGTTGAACGATCAGCAGAGCTTTATTTTATTGTAAAGGAGGATTATTTTATTTTATTTTTAGACAAAAATCTAATTCTGCTGTGGAGCCGCAACAGGGCAGTAAAAGAGCCACATGTTGCTGACCCCTGTTTAACCCCTTAAAGTCCCAGGCATATTACATACTAAGGCTTACTATTCAGTAGCTACAGGGACTTTAGTGCGAACTGGTTGAGCTATTCTTAAGTTATAGAAGTGTGCAATAAAACTGTGGGCCCACCGGTGGTCCCTGGCCATTCAAGATAACAAAATATTTACTGGGGTTTTTACACCCTGTTTTTAATGTTTATGCCCTGCCAGTATTGTAGGTGAGCAAGTGTTTATTCATCATGTTTTTGATATGAAGAAAGCTGCAGTTGTGCTGTCTGTTTTATCTCGGTATGAATGTCTTTGTGGGGATGTGTGAATTGTTTTCCCAGCAGGAGGCTCACACACCCCTTTGCTCACTAGCAGCTCAACACAGAGTCACAACATTCCACTCGCAGAGAAACAACATTGTCCTAGTTTATCTAATAACGGAATTACAGGGAAAATATTTGAATTGTGTTAATAATAAGTATAAGAATCAATTTGCCACTAGGAAACTTTGAGAAAGAGGCTACACACTTCAGACATCTGGTTCCTATCACCACTAATGTGAATAAGTTCCTCAAGAATGATGCATTTAACATCACATCACTCTGAATAACTGTTTTTGTCTTATTAAATATTTAATTTTGCAAGTTCTAATAAATACAAGTGACATAGAATTGAGCTTCATACATCGGCTCAGTTCTGAACTGTACTGAATGAACCTGTAACCTACTGAGCTCAGAACTGCTGCATCTTAACCCAGAAAGTCTGGGAGTGTGACGGCTTACTGAACTGCAGTTGCTGGAATGTTCAGGCAGCAACATATCGTCTCCGTCCAAAGACAAACATGCATCTCCAAAATGGTAACTGTACAGAAGCAGGCAAAAACATTCTCAACTTTTAATGGAAGTTAAAGTGAACATTTTATCCAAGTGATTTTGGAGCATTTCTATTGGTCCATTCACCATGGCATTTTCACACAATATAAAGGGCAGCTGCGTTCAAATGTTACAGTACAAACTCTTCTGAACTTAGAGAGAGATAGAACATACTGTTCTGTAGACACTGGACTCAGGAATCAGCACTTCCCTACAGGACACTCTGAATGCAGCGATTTAAGAAAGGCTGTCTTTAAAAAAATTCTACATTAAAAAAATCCCAAAAACCTTACACACAACTGGGTTTGGCAGCTTTCGCTAATATAACAGTAATATCAATATTAAAATAAATGCAAATAACTTTAATACAAGTTGTGATTTTATGTATGTTTAACCATTTCCAAACCTCTCCTCATGGCAGATTGGTGTTGGTTATAGTTACCATCCAATACCTGGTTCAGCAAATCAGTACTTCGTTATGCTAAATCAGCAATGCTGGTGATGGAGTTGAACAAATCTACATTTTTTTAAGGATGTAAAATTGTCGATTTTGTAAAAGAACTCTTTAAATATGCACCACTTTATGCACGGTTATCAAAAGCTCTACATAATTTCAGCATTTTAAAGGCTTTCTAATTGTTGGAACCAGTAACTGTTTTAAAGTATTTTTTGGCTTTGTTAACAAATAAAATTAAAAATGGCTTTTGCTTTAAATATTGTAGTTTATGAAAATGGAATTCAGTTAGCAATTAAGTAAGACTGATTATGTAATATTTGACCTCCTTATGAATGGAGATCTTTGTAAAACCATTTTAAACAGGTCACTATACTTTTTATAGGGGGTCCAGGACACCTTTCATGTCTCCCCCCACTCAGTTTGAACCCTGGCTAAATGTGAGAGAAAAAGTTGGTACAGCTTGAAGAGTTTTGATTAGATGTTCTTCTTAATGCAACAAACATTTTTATGTTAGCTCAACTAAATAATTCTTTCAGCTTTGACAACTGAATGTCAGTCAGTATATCTGATTATTTAGCTAAGTAAAGAAGAAAAATCCACCAAAGGTCTGTATCAAGATTTTTTTTTGTTGTTGTTGTTGTTGTGTATGCGCCAAAGTATGTAGGCTTTCAACCAAAGGATGGAAGAGAGAAGGACAAGCAAGGAACAGTGGGTCAGGGACAAGACAGCACACAGAGGGTAAGTAAAACAAGAGTGAAAGACGTGTCCAATGTGTGAGTGAATAATGCCAGGAGACAAAGAAACAGATGTGAGTGTTCCTCAACAAGCATTGACCAGAAAAACCACTGAAGTAAATCTGAACAACTCAGTAAAACACAGCTGACTCATGATGACCATCAAAAGCTCGGGCCCAGAACGTTTAAAGAAGTGAAACCAATAACGCGGGCGAAAGTTATATTTATTGCTATTTGCTACAAACAATGACTACTAAAGCTATTCATCACACATGGAGGTGTGGAAAAATGGGTATACAGTGAGGAAAATAAGTATTTGGACACCCTGCGACTTTGCAAGTTCTCCCACTTAGAAATCATGGAGGGGGCTGAAATTTTCATCTTAGGTGCATGTCCACTGTGAGAGACTTAATTTAAAAAAATCCAGAAATCACAATGTATGATTTTTTAATAATTTATTCGTGTGTTACTGCTGCAAATAAGTATTTGAACACCTGTGAAAATCAATGTTAATATTTGGTACAGTAGCCTTTGTTTGCAATTACAGAGGTCAAACGTTTCCTGTAGTTTTTCACCAGGTTTGCACACACTGCAGCAGGGATTTTGGCCCATTCCTCCACACAGATCTTCTCCAGATTAACCAGGTTTCTGGGCTGTCACTGAGAAACATGGAGTTTGAGCTCCCGCCAAAGATTTTCTATAGGGTTTAGGTCTGGAGACTGGCTAGGCCACTCCAGAACCTTGATATGCTTCTTACGGAGCCACTCCTTGGTTATCCTGGCTGTGTGCTTTGGGTCATTGTCATGTTGGAAGACCCAGCCACGACCCATCTTCAATGCTCTAACTGAGGGAAGGAGGTTGTTCCCCAAAATCTCGCAATACATGGCCCCGGTCATCCTCTCCTTAATACAGTGCAGTCGTCCTGTCCCATGTGCAGAAAAACACCCCCAAAGCATGATGCGTCCACCCCCATGCTTCACAGTAGGGATGGTGTTTTTGGGATGGTACTCATCATTCTTCGTCCTCCAAACACGGCGAGTGGAATTAAGACCAAAAAGTTCTATTTTGGTCTCATCTGACCACAGAACTTTCTCCCATGACTCCTCTAGATCATCCAAATGGTCATGGGCAAACTTAAGACGGGCCTGGGCGTGTGCTGATTTAAGCAGGGGAACCTTCCGTGCCATGCATGACTAAACTATGACATCTGTCATGTATTGCCCACAATAACCTTGGAAACAGTGGTGCCAGCTCTCTTCAGGTCATTGACCAGCTCCTCCCGTGTAGTTCTGGGCTGATTCCTCCTTTCTTAGGATCATTGATACGCCACGAGGAGAGATCTTGCATGGAGCCCCAGTCCGAGGGAGATTGACAGTCATCTTTAGCTTCTTCCATTTTCTAATAATTGCTCCAACAGTTGATCTTTTTTCACCAAGCTGCTTGGCAATTGCCCCATAGCCCTTTCCAGCCTTGTGGAGGTCTACAATTTTGTCTCTGGTGTCTCTGGACAGCTCTTTGGTGTTAATCATGTTAGTAGTTGGAGTCTTACTGATTGTGTGGGGTGGACAGGTGTCTTTATGCAGCTAACGACCTCAAACAGGTGCTTCTAATTTAGAATAATAAGTGGAGTGGAGGTGGACTTTTTAGAGGCGGACTAACAGGTCTTTGAGAGCCAGAATTTTTGCTGATTGACAGTTGTTCAAATACTTATTTGCAGCAGTACCACACAAATCTCACAATGGACATGCACCTAAGATGAAAAATTCAGACCCCTCCATGATTTCTAAGTGGGAGAACTTGCAAAGTCGCAGGGTGTTCAAATACTTATTTTCCTCACTGTATGCTAAAGCTTTAGCTTCAACACTCAGCTTTATAATGTCTTTCTTGGCAGGAAGGGCTGGTTCGACCTAAATAAGGATGCTCAAAGCACTTATTGAAACACTTTTGGTCCAAATTCGGTTTAAACTCCAGAAAGATTTGAGTGCTGATGGCTGCTGACATCAAAATAAGGGGATAAAATGAAAGGCCATCAGTTTTATTCCCAAGGTAGGCCTTTTGCAAAGATTTAGAGCGATTTAATATGTTCGGATGTTACAAATCGGCAAAACACATGCTCATTTATTGACCATTTGAAAAGTTATCCAGATTGTCTCCAGATTGTGCTGTAATGCAGCTGTTTTGTGGAATCAAGCTGAATTGAAGCAAATGGGCTGCCAACTCGCCTGTATATATCAAACCTTTGATACTAAACACATGTGACTTGATAAGCATTTAGGAAAGCTGCATTAATGAATTGAAGTTAAATATCAGAAAAGGTCAACATTTTGAATGATATTGTTGCAACCACTGTAACGTAAGTCAGCCCTCTGCAGCAGGTGGGTTTTTTAGCTTTTGTTTTCTGGCAGGAGTTGGACTTTGTATCTGTGGACTACAAAGGTAGTTAACTGGTAGTTACCACAGTCATCATAGTGATATAATGCATTAGTATCTAACGCAAGCAGGAATCTGACCGGTCATGTAAACACCATTAGCATTTGCTAAAGTAGTAATGTGGCTAGGTGGCTGTGGAAAGCAACAAGTCATTCAAGTGGTGTTAGCAGAGGTGGGAACAAGTCACTAAGTTGTAAGTAACAAGTAAGTCTCATGTTTTCACACTCACAATCACACTTTCAAGTCCCAACTCAAGATTTAAAGTCGATTCAAGTCCCGAAGCGCAAGTCTTTCTCAGATTTTCTTAATTCGTCTCTAAAGTTCTCAAATCTGTGACTCCAACTCACTCGAGTTCGAGTGCACACCTCTGAGTGTTGACACATGTTAATGTTCTTACAGTTAAGGAGTATATTTTATATATATATATATGACACTCAAAATGCTAACTAGCTCACTTACTGGTAGTTGATCAGTACAATTAAAATAATGTTTCGTGTGGGTTGGAGCTCTGGCAAGAAATTCTGCCTTATTTTTTAATAGGGAGGAAAAACGTGGCATCATTCCGCCCAACTCAGATCACATGTTATAGCTAAATGTCAGAGCACATTGTTAATGCTAAAAAATGACCAAATTACAAAGAGTTATTTCAGCTCTTTTCACAATAGACATAAAATGCATGCCTGTTTTGGATGTCCCACATTTGAACTATACTTTTTTATTCAATAATGTTGATAAACATACAGTATGCTTGATTTACAAAACTAAAAAAATGACCGGATCATCGTGTTCATAGGTGAGCAAGCACATCAACACAGGATTGTTTGATATGAAGAAAGATGTTGTTCTGTCTGTTTTATCTCAGCATGGATGTCTGTATTTCACAGCAGGGGGTTTTCACTCCTCTCCTATCACCCTCATTGCTCACTAGCAGCTCAACACAGAGAATGTTTCACACAGAGAGAGACAACAGTATATTACAGTGGGGAAAAAAAGTATTTAGTCAGTCACCAATTGTGCAAGTTCTCCCACTTAAAAAGATGAGAGAGGCCTGTAATTGACATCATAGGTAGACCTCAACTATGAGAGACAAAATGAGGAAAAAAATTCAGAAAATCACATTGTCTGATTTTTAAAGAAGTTATTTGCAAATAATGGTGGAAAATAAGTATTTGGTCACCTACAAACAAGCAAGATTTCTGGCTGTCACAGACCTGTAACTTCTTCTTTAAGAGGCTCCTCTGTCCTCCACTCATTACCTGTATTAATGGTACCTGTTTGACCTCGTTATCTGTATAAAAGACACCTGCCCACAGCCTCAAACAGTCACACTCCAAACTCCACTATGGTGAAGACCAAAGAGCTGTCGAAGGACACCAGAAACAAAATTGTAGACCTGCACCAGGCTGGGAAGACAATCTGCAATAGGCAAGCAGTTTGGTGTGAAGAAATCTACTGTGGGAGCAATAATCAGAAAATGGAAGACCTACAAGACCACGGCTGATCTCCCTCGATCAGGGGCTCCATGCAAGATCTCAGCCCGTGGGGTCAAAATGATCACAAGAACGGTGAGCAGAAATCCCAGAACCACACGGGCCTAGTGAATGACCTGCAGAAAGCTGGGACCAACGTTACAAAGGCTACTGTCAGTAACACACTACGCCGCCAGGGACTCAGATCTTGAAGTGCCAGATGTGTCCCCCTGCTTAAGCCAGTACATATCCGGGCACGTCTGAAGTTTGCTAGAGAGCATTTGGATGTTCTGGAAGAGTATTGGGAGAATGTCATATGGTCAGATGAAACCAAAGTAGAACTGTTTGGTACAAACACAACTCATCGTGTTTGGAGGAGAGTGAATGCTGAGTTGCATCCAAAGAACACCATACCAACTGTGAAGCATGGGGCAACATCATGCTTTGGGGCTGTTTCTCTGCAAAGGGACCAGGACGACTGGTCCGTGTACATGAAAGAATGATTGGGGCCATGAATTGTGAGATTTTGAGTACAAACCTCCTTCCATCAGCAAGGGCATTGAAGATGAAATGTGGCTGGATCTTTCAGCATGACAATGATCCCAAGCACACTGCCAGGGCAACAAAGGAGTGGCTTCGTAAGAAGCATTTAAAGGTCCTGGAGTAGCCTAGCCAGTCTCCAGATCTCAACCCCATAGAAAACCTTTGGAGGGAGTTAAAAGTCTGTGTTGCCCGCCGACAGCCCCAAAACATCACTGCTCTAGACGAGATCTGCAGGAGGAATGGGCCAACATACCAGCAGCAGTGTGTGCCAACCTTGTAAAGACTTACAGAAAACGTTTGACCTCTGTCATTGCCAACAAAGAATATATAACAAAGTATTGAGATGAACTTTTGTTATTGACCAAATACTTATTTTCCACTATTATTTGCAAATAAATACTTTAAAAATCAGACAATGTGATTTTCTGAATTTTTTCCTCATTTTGTCTCTCATAGTTGAGGTCTACCTATGATGTCAATTACAGGCCTCTCTCATCTTTTTAAGTAGGAGAACTTGCACAATTGGTGACTGACTAAATACTTTTTTTCCCCACTGTGTATATATATATATATATATATATATATATATATATATATATATATATATATATATATATATATATGTATAGTGTGTGTTGATATGCTTGCTCACTTATGAACATGATGATCCAGGTCATTTTTTTAGTTTTGTAAATCACTGCTGTGGGGGGCTGTGTTTCAGACTGGAAAGACTAGTCTGAAGGGCTGGTAATGAACAGAGACCTAAAGAGTGTTAGAATAGAAGCACCAGAGCAGCAGCAGCATGCAGGAGCCTTCCTTCATTTCTCCATGGCTTTGAGGCCTAAAAGATGGGAAGGATCATTGTGTAAGCTCCACTCTCTCAGAAACCTTATATAGAAACAAAACTCCCTTTTTCATCTCAGCGTGGGCAGAGACAGAGGAAGAGGGAGCGATAAAGAGACAGAGGGAGAGGGAAAGAGGGAAAGAGAGAGCGACTTCTAAAAATAAAACATCTGTTCTTGCAATAGGCCTGCTGATTTACAACTGAAGAAAAGAGAGAGAGCGAGAAAGAGAGAGAGAGAGGTATTAAACCTTGACACTCAACACGTCTGTGTGTGTGTGTGTGTGTGTGTGTGTGTGTGTGTGTGTGTGTGTGTGTGTGTGTGTGTGTGTGTGTGTGTGAAGCTAAGCCAGAGACAGTTTTAAATCTGAACCCCAGGCCAGCTCATGGACTGATGAACGAGTGGAGAGAGCAGAGCAAAGCAAACAAGAGGAAATGAAGGGAGAGAGAGAGAGAGAGAGAGAGAGAGAGAGAGAGAGAGAGAGAGAGAGAGAGAGAGAGATTCTAATGTGTTCACCTCTTAAATCGTTGATGTTCTGTTTAAAAATCTTTGGCAAGCTTTGGCAATACAAATGTAGCATATTTGTCATGCTAATGAAGCACCTTGAATTGAATTGAATTGAGAGAGAGAGAGAGAGAGAGAGAGAGAGAGAGAGATGAAGTGTGCAATTGAATGTGTTTGAGTGAGAGCTTTGTTTTGTGTGTGTGTGTGTGTGTGTGTGTGTATGTGTGTGTACATCTGTAAATAATTATTTTTACATATGAATACTTACATGTATATAATACATATAAGACATTACAAATAATGATATATAGGTAACAAAGATGGCACATATTGATAGTTTGGATATACAGATTGTATATATAGATAGATACTGCATATATATCGCTGCTGTCAGAATAAAACCTTGTCTCCAAAATGGTAACTTTACAGGAGAAGAAAAAACATTACTTTCAATTTTCCAACTTTTCCAAGTCATTTTGAGTCATTTCTTTAGGTCCCTCCTTCATGAAATGTTCACACAATATAAAGGCCCACATGCATTTTCAATTCACTGTGTCAGCAAAATATTTTCGAGACTGGACGCTGAATCTCGGCTCCAAAGTGTGCAGCATAGCGCGAAAGCCCTGGTTCTCAACGACTGACTATGTGGCTGAAGGTCACATGGCAACTAAGTCTAACTAGCAAAGATACTTTCTCTACATAGACAAAGCACTTCTCATCAGTGGCTCTGGATAAGAGCATCTGTTAAATGCTGTAAATGTAAATGAAGTCTCACCTCACCAGTACGAAAAGACAGAGATTAAGATGAACATTTGGAGATGAATGGACTTATTTGCATTTATAAGCGCTGCAGTTGTTTCCTGGTACGTTAAATCTGCAAAGAGAGACTGTCTCTGTAAAAAGTTGTGAAGATGAAGTCGCTTCTCTTTTGAATTTTCCCGTTTCACCTTAAATGGTGCAGCAGTTACATTCAACACCTCAAATAGAATTTAAGATGGAATGAGAAACAAATTCATACTGGACATTAAATGTTGCGGCTGCCAAGGTGGTTTGACTTTGTAGAAAGGACAAAATGTCTCTTCTTAACATTTGGGTTGTGACTCCCGACCTAACCTGGCTTTTAATGCAGATTTTTGCTCATCCAGTTGTGTTTTTGTTATGTGCCGTGATATATATATATATATATATATATATATATATATATATATATATGTAGGTGTATTATTTTATTGAGTCCATGATCCATGATACTTGTATCAAATCAATTATTGGGACATAAGGCACTTTTACTGTACAGAAAGATGGAAACAGAAAAGAAGAAGAACAAAAAGAAGAAGAAAAAGGACCAAATGTGCTCTCAGGATTCAGACTGTTTGAGAAAGCAGCAGACTAAAACTTTCTTCTCTCTCTCTCTGTCTCTCTCTTTCTCGGTCTCCCTCTCTCTGTCTGTCTCTCTGTTTGTCTCTCTCTTTCTCTGTGTCTTTCACTCTGTCTCTCTCTTTCTGTTTCTTTCACTCTGTCTCTCTCTTTCCCTGTCTCTCTCTTTCTCTGTCTTTCTCGCTCTCTCCCTCTATCTCTCTCTCTCTGTCTCTCTTTCTCTGTGTCTTTCTCTCTCCCTCTCTCTCTGTCTCTGTGTCTGTCTCTCTCTCTCTCTCTGTCTGTCACTCTGTCTCTTTCTGTCTCTCTTTCTGTCTCTTTCTCTCTCCCTCTTTCTCTGTCTCTTTCTCTCTCTCCCTCTCTCTCTTTCTCTCTGTCTCTCGCTCTCTCTTTCTCTGTCTCTCTCTCTCTGTCTGTCTCTCTCTCTCTGTTTCTTTCACTGTCTCTCTCTTTCCCTGTCTCTCTCTCTCTCTGTCTGTCTCTCTCTCTCCCTCTTTCTCTGTCTCTTTCTCTCTATCCCTCTCTTTCTCTCTCTTTCTCTCTGTCTGTCTCTCTCTCTTTCTCTCTCTGTTTCTTTCACTCTGTCTCTCTCTCTCTCCCTCTCTCTCTCTCTCCCTCTCTCTCTGTCTCTCTCTCTGTCTCTCTCTCTCTCCCTGTCTTTCTGTCCCTCCCCCTAAACACCCCAACCCCCAGTTTCCTGGAAGCTTGAGTCCATCTGCTTTCCATTCAGGCACAAAATGTGTTTCAGGAGGCTGTATTAACACCCCCTCAATCTCTCTCTCTCTCTCTCTCTCTCTCTCTCTCTCTCATCACGCTGTTCTCATTTGCTCCCTCACCCAAAACTTTGCACTTTCTCGTTAATGTAACTGCACACACAAGTTCCAGCACTACCCAAATAAATAAACTTTACATTTCGCTTTGGCAGACCACCGCCACCCCCCTCAAACCATGATGTCACTGCTGGATTAGAGCCAGGGGCCATAATTTAGAATCATTCCCAGAACATAGTTAGGCCTAGACCAATGTTTCACATGTGTGAAACGGAACGGAACAATATCACAGTCAAACCTCCTCACATAATAATAACAATAATGAATTGTTAAATTGAATTAAATCACAAAACCCACACACACACACACACATACACACATACACACACACTAACACACACTCACACAAACACACACACATGAACACACATGCAAACACACACACACACACTCTCTCACACACACACACACACACACAAACACGCACACTCACACACACATACACACATATACACACATACACACACACTAACACACATTCTCACAAACACACACACATGAACACACATGCAAACACACACACACACACTCTCACACACACACAAACACACACGCACACAAACACGCACACTCACACACACATACACACATATACACACATACACACACACTAACACACATTCACACACACATGAACACACATGCAAACACACACACACACACACTCACACACACACAAACACACACGCACACAAACATGCACACTCACACACACATACACACATATACACACACACAAACACACACTCACATATACATACACACACACACACACATCAGTCTGCAGAATGCTTTCATAATGCAAGGACCCTCATCATAATCATGCAAAGGACTCTTTGTGTTCTAAATAGAACAATTTGCTTTACTAAAGAACCCGTGAAGAACCATATTTTTTAAATATCAAGCTTATAACAACAAAATAACTCCTTTTGGCACTATATAGAACCATTTTCAAAAAGGTTCTATATAGAACCATGTAAATACATTCTACAGCATTCTGAGAAATCTTTTACCATGTGAAGAACCATTTAAGAATGCAAAGGGTTCTTTGAGTGTTCACGGTTCTATATAGAACTATTTTCTTTACCAAAGAACCCTTGAAGAACCATCATGTTTAGTGGGTATAAAGCTTGAAACAACAAAGAACCCTTCTGGTGCTATATACAACCATTTCCAAAAAGGTTCTATATATTAACATCTACAGCATGTTCTTTGTCAATCTGAAGAACCCTTTAATCATGCAAAGGGTCATTTGAGTGTCCAAAAGAACCCCTGAAGAACCTTGTTAAGTGTGTATCAAGCTTGTAACAACAAAAGGACCCTTTTTGGTTCTATATAGAACCTTTTTGGAAATGACTCTATATACAACCAAAAAGGGTTCATCTACAGCACATTCTAGTAAAGTAAACAACCATTGTTTAGAGGGCTCTTTGAGTGTTCATGGTTCCATATAGAACCATTTTTGTTACTAAAGAACCCTTTGGAGAACCATCATTTTTTTCTTTCAAGCTTGTAAAAACAGAAGAACCCTTTTGGTGCTATATAGAACCGTTTTCAAAAAGGTTTTATACAGAACCACGTACAACACATTCTCCATCAATCTGAAGAACCTTTTTACCACATGAAGAACCTTTCAAGCATGCAAAGGGTTCTTTGTGTGCTCAAGGATCTATATAGATTAATTTACCCTTGGAGAACCATAATTTTATAGTGTGTATCAAGCTTATAACAACAAAAGAACCCATTTTCAAAAAAGTTGTACATAAAACCATCTACAGCACATTCTCCACCAATCTGGAGAACCAATTTACAAGGCAAAGAGCCCTTTAATGGTGCAGAGTTCTTTGAGTGTTCATGGTTCTAAACAGAACCATTAGCTTCATGAAAGAACCCTAGAAGAACCATCTTTTTTTAAGGGTGCAGAGCTGGTCATGCAACACCAGAACCTGACCTCACTGATGTCCTTGTGTCCGAGTGCTTGTTGTCTGTCTTTCTGAGGGGAAAAACTGGTGGACTTGTCCTTTAACGCGCTGAAGACTTCTGGCTTCTTGCCAGGGCGGCGTGTGACGCAACGGTAAGAGGTGGGGCGTCTCCATGGGCGTGAGGGTCGCCAACCAATTAACTTCCGAGGCCGGACACGTGGTGATTTGGCCACGCCCCTCCCCAACTCAGCGCTCTCTCATGCTGCACTTCTACAAGTCTGCAAGCGGGACAGCAGCAACCGGGACGGAGGGCTTTTAGCCGGATAGACGCTTCACTCTACAGTTTACCTTTCACTCAGAGCTCTCGGAGCCAAAGTCGGCCTAATTTGATGCTCTGTACCTTTATTTTCACCTTCACCAGCCTGGAATTACACTTTCTGAGGACTGCGTTGTGTTTTGAACAGTGCGTCAAGGAAGCCTGGCACTAGGACTGGAACACCTGGAGGGCAGAAAGTGGACTCTCTGCACATTTAGGACTCTCCGCGTGTTTTCTGCTCCATGCACTGACCGTGGGGACTCTCTTCATGGAGCTATGGCCACAAGTCCCCAGCTGGGGCATTGCTCAGTGCCGCTGAGGCGTTAGCAGGCTCGGCTAAGCCTCTGCTACACCGCGTCTGGCCCTCACGCGTCCCCCCCCCCTTTGCTGTGCCTTCTTTCCAGCGGTGGATGCTTGCCAGCGTTTGCGGACAGGTGCTGTAGGCCACGCCGGGGTTTGAATGCCTTTGCACGGCTCTTGCTGGTTCCTGTGCTGCAGGCAAGGCTTCAGCTTGCTGGGACGCGAGCATGGAGAGAAAGAGGAGGAGGAGGAGGAGGAATCGTTCGAGTTGCGCAACAAGGACGCGCAGACGGTACGTGCGCGCACAAGAAACGCTGTGTTATATGCTGCTCAGGCAAAGGGTTGTTTTAGTAGGAGATCCAGAGGAAAGCAGGCCTGTGTTGCAATGTTAGTGCTGAGAAAAAGGCTCCTGACTTTATAAAGTACTTAAAAAAAAAAAAAGCTTCAGGTGTGATTTGGTAAACAATCCTATTTTCTCTAGCTTTAGTACTACATTTAGAACATTCTTATTACATACTGATACTTATTACATACAAATAATACATGAGGGACAATTTATCATTACATATTATTATTATTATTATTATTATTGTTGTTGTTATTATTATATATACTAATATTTATGGGGCATATAATAATAGTAGTAATAATAATAATAATATGTTTATACTATATAACAAATGATACATTAGTATTGCATATAAATGCTTATTTATGGCCGTTGTTGGAAGAAAACCTTGTATCTCCAAAATGACAACAGGAGAAGGAAAAAACCTACTTTACTCTTAATGTAAGTCAATGGAACCAGACTTTTTTCCAAGTTCTTTTGGGATGTTTCTTTTGGTCCATTCATCTTGAAATTTACAGACAATGTAAAGGGTAAGAGGTATTTTCAAATTATGTCAAAAACTGAAAAACGACAAAAATGGAGATAGGAGGTTTTCTTCTGACAACAGCGAATAATACAGTGTATGTATAGGTATATATGTAAGTGTATGTAAGTGTATGTATAGGTATATATGTAAGTGTATGTATAGGTATATATGTAAGTGTATGTATAGGTATATATGTGTATACATGTGTCGCTGCTGTCGGAACTAAATCTCCTGTGCTCAAAGATGGTAACTTTACAGGAGAAGAAAAAACATACTTTACTTTTACTGTAAGCCAGCGGACCCAGATGTTTTTCCAAGTCATTTTAGAGCGTTTCTTTTGCTCTCCATGAAATTTACACACAATGTGAAGCAACAGGCATTTTCAAATTGGGTGAAAAACTGAAAAACAACAATAGATATACAAGGTTTTGTCCCGACAGCAGTGATATAGGGCATATTATCACATGTCGATAATTATTCATCAAATACATATGGGACATATTTTTATTACACATAGACTCATGTATGACCCCATGTCCTGACATGTCCTGACAAAGCTGTAAGAGTTCACCGGGTATAAAGATGGCATGGGTTGACATGGGAAGGGAAAACTCAAGCTTGATCTAAGTGGACAGACTTGAAATGAGCCCGGCAATTGGCTGAGTTCATGCAGCCTTGCAAGACCTGTTTTGCTGGTGTGGGTAAGGGACATGAACAGAGTGAGAGACAGAGATCTCTCAAAGTGCCCTATGGGCCCAGCTGCTCCATCCTGAGGGGGGGTTTACGTTGCATGGAGTTTGCTTGGTCTTGCAGAAATAGAAGACGTGGAAAATGTTGACTGAAGTTGTGGAGGGGAGTCTCACAGAGTGATCTTAAACCATTTGCACGTCAAAGTATTGTTACTAAATAGTGATGAATATAAGTTTAAAAAAACAAACAAACAAAAAAACCAACAACTTAAACAAAAGTATGAGGGTGTGAAACTGCAGCAGAACTTCTTACCACAACCAGCATTTATCAGCATAGGCACTGATGATTGTTTTGAGCTGTTCTTCTCTTTTTGGGATCATTTTGGTCTAAAGCTTCAAAGTGAGCTGTGTGAGCAGCAGTAAAGCAGCGCAGGAGCGGAACCAACAGAACAGAAGTAAATGAACCTTCCCAAAAAGTATATAATGGGATAGGAAATGTGAAAGGCAGTAGAACTGAGGAAAAAGTGTGTCATAAATATGTTTGAGTGCAAGTGAAATTGTTCCCTTTTAGAATCCAGCAGAATTGGAGTGGGGGACACAGAATAGAGGAAATGGAACTAGATACTACCCACTTCTGGCTATGGTTCTGCATGCAAATCAAGGCTAGTCAGGTTTCATCAGACAAAAGGGAGATCTCTTTAATGTCCCGCTTGGCTTAGTGTAAAAATGTTGCATGGTAACTCCGCCTGGTCTTGTTTTGGCATGATCTCTGTTCAGAGATATTCACTGATGTGTGTGTTGTCCAGTGTTAAGTCTAGGCAGTGTATTGTCTCTGCTGGTATTGGTGTATCCCAATTCAAGGGCACTCTGTCCAAAAATCGAACCCTTATCTGCTGTAAACATGACAAGTTCTACAGTAGTCTCTAGAACAAGGGGGTCATACTCAACCACTAAAAGGGCCAGATTAAAAAATCTCAACAAATCCTTGGTTTTATTTCATTTTTACTGAACATTTTGCTTTGACCTGTACTGGCCGTCGTTTAATCAGTATATGACTGCTGTCAGAACAAAACCTCCTATCTCCGTTTTTGATGTTTTTCGGTTTTTGACATAAATGTGAAGGTGCCTGTCACCCTTTACATTGTGTGTGAATTTCATGATGAATGGCCCAAAAGAAACGGCCCAAAATGAGCTGATAAAAAAGTCTGGTTTCCTTGAACTACACACCAGGCATCATTTATTTTTATAGAACCGCTGGCCCACAGAAGGGGGTCAGAGTGTGCATTATGCTGCAGTGCATGCTGGGAATTGTAGTGCAGCTCATGGTGAAATGGGCTAATATTAATAGACAATTTAAATAATTTAGCAGGGTGAATAGGATTGCACCACAGGCCTGACTTGGCTAGCAGGTATTGTGTTTGACACATGGGCTCTAGAAGGAGATTTTCTGGTTTGAAAACTAGAAATACTACCTTCTGATGATGGATGTTGAAGGTGGGAGGAAAACCTACAGCTGCTCTGGGTGGATTTGTGCAGGTGGGCTGTTTTGAAGTGTTGTGCAGGTGGATGCAGAAGGATGGTAACTAGCTAGTGTTCAATGCTGGGAAGCAGAGTATTGAATTGAAGCCATATAGCTGTAGAAACATCTTTAGATCATCGTCACTTCGAGGGGAGAATGGAGAACTCAAACGACAGAACCGTCTCATCACATGAGGACAACAAGCTAAAAGCCAAAGTTGGAAAGGTATCTAGACCCTTCAGTTTGGCTTCTTTTCTCTCGCTGAAAGCTTGAAACAACAAAAGAACCCTTTTTTGGTGCTATAGAGTTACACTAATGCTAGCTTGGTTGTACTTAGGGTGTTTTTTCAGGATGGTACAGGATGGTTTTTCAAGGTTCTTTGGTTCTATTTATTCTGTGTGGAATCACTTTCTGCGTAAATGGTTCTTTGCATGGTGGAACAGACCTTCAGATTGATGGTGTCAATCATGTGGTTCATTCATTTTGTTTTCTGTGGTTCTATGTGGAACCTTGTTGAAAATGGTTCTATATAGCACCAAAAGGGTTCTTCTATTGTAACAAGCTTGACATCGTGACAATAGAAGAACCATGTGGTGCTATGTAGAACCATGCCTTTTCTAAAAGATTCTACATAGAGTCATCTACAGAACATCTGATTAACTCTTTCGTGATGCAGTGAACCCTTCAGTTGTGGAAAAGGTTCTTTGAATGTTCATGGTTCTATGTAGAACCATTTCTTTACTAAAGAGCCCTTGCAGAACAATCATTTTTAAGTGTGTAGACTTACACTAATGCTAGTTTGCTTGTATTACTGTACATCCCTAGGATGGTTCTTTAGTAAAGAGAATAGTTCTATTTATTCTATATGGAATCATTTCATACATAAGTGGTTCTTTGCATTGTGAAATGGATCCTTAGATTGATGTAGAATGTGTTGTCTGTGGTTTTATCTAGAATCTTTTTGAAAATGTTTCTATAGGCACCAAAAGGCTCTTGACAGTTTGAGAGTGTGACAATATCAGAACCCATGACGGCATGAAAGTGGCAGAACCCATTGTGGTGCTATGTAGATGAATTTTAAAAGGGGTTGTATGTAGAACCATACACAACACATTCTCCAATAATCTAAACTAAACTACCCTTAACTAAAGAACCCTTAAAAAACATCATTCTTAGGTGTGTAGAGTTACGTTAATGCTAGCTTGGCTGTATTCATCTACATTCTTAGGATGATTCTTCAAGAGATCTTTAGTTATTCTGTATGGAATCATTTCATGCATAAATGGTTCTTTGTATTGTGAAAAGGATCTGATGGATTGATGGTTGTCTGTGTTGTCTGTGGTTCTATATAGAAAGATTTTGAAAATGGTTCTATATAGCACCAGTAGGGTTCTTCTATTGTTACAAACTTGACAGTGTGATAATAGCAGAACTCTTTGGTGATATATAGAACAATTTTCAAAAAGGTTCTATGTAGAACCATCTGCAGCATATTAATAAGCAAGTGGTTCTGAATAGAACTCATGGTTTTAAATAGAACCATTCCTTTTGAAGAACCATCTTTTCAGGGGTAAACTGATCCTGTATAGCGTGTTTCTGTGGTTGTGTAGGTAGTGAGGAATATTTGTGTGGGCCTTCCTGCTTTACCGCTTCACTGTGTTTCTGTACTAATGTAATCTCCTGTATCATGGACTGGACTCAGTCATTGGTCAGAATTCTGATGTAACATCTGACAAAGACTCCTGACAGTCCTTCTTATTCAGTCAGTCCTCGGTGTGTTTACTTACTCAGTCCAGCCACACACACACACACACACACACACACACACATTCACTGTGGTCATCTGACCTATAAGGTCATTGCATTGTTCCCATATATGTGAAGGGCCATTGTTGACACACCGCACTGGTACACGAAAGCACGTAACGGCCTACTGTATCTAAGACGTTTAAAATGGGAAAGAACCAAAAGGAGAAAGGCGTGATGTTCGTCGGGGCAGAGGAGAGTGGGGCTAATGAGCCTGGGCAGGCTCTGAACTCTCCTCGCCTCTTGTAGTAAGTACTCTGTGTAATAAGCACTTGACTTAATTTGATATTTCACAATGTTCCCTTGGTGAAACTTCAGCCATTGATTTTTGCCCGGCCACTGAACTGGACCTGGCTGCTTGCACCTCCCCCCCAGCCTCAGAGTCACCAGAGGCAGTTCCAGTTAAGCTCCATGAAGTCAGCAAGCGAGTACTGAATTAACCCCTTGCACTGCAGGCTTAATATTAAGTTATTAACCTTAATCTTAATTGTTCTTAAGGCTATAAACTACAACTGTATAATTTTAAGAAGTGCTGACAAAATGCATTATCATCATCATTTCTTCATTTCTTGCTGAATAGTTTTAAACTGTTTAAACACATTTCCTCACTCGAAAAGAGTTGTACAGCTTAGGCTGCACAAAAGATTGCGTTCAAATTGGGATCTCAGTTCTTTATTCATGGCTTTGAATTAAAGGCAGTGTATATTCTATATACCACAGGGCTGATCCCCACAGTGGTAGCGTGCCACCACCATAATAGAGCATCAGCAGCAGTAACCACAATGCTTCTACACCTGAGCGCAGATTGCAAAGCCCAGTGTCATCACTGTGGCCTTTTACGCTGGCAGCAGCTTTATGGCTAGACCACAATGGAAGGACGGGCAGATGTATAAGCCTCAAGGCTAATTTTTGCTGCTTGCTGTGAGCTGGATGCTGCTAATCATGCATTACTTATATTTGTGCTGTTTGTGTTTAACTAGGTTACTGTAAGGCCAAGTAATGAAGTTAAGATATACTTTAGAAGTCATTTTATTTATATGTTTATAATGGCTGTTTATATTGATTTCTCAGCTGCTGTTGTACATGTTATATGTTTTCTCAGCAGACCAGTTTAATTATTGGTAGGCAAATCATCCTTAGGATGTGGAAGGAAGTGAGTCCTCCATCATTTAAAGAATGAGAGGGAAATAAGTGAAAAAATATGTCATTTAAATCGTGTGGGTAGAAGTGTACAGATGTAAATTGGGCAAATCTGTCTATCTGTCTATCTATCTATGCAGAGCCTTGAACGACACTAAATTAGGTTATGTCATGAGTGTAGTACCGACACAGTTGGGGTTGGGGTTAATCTAAAATAAAAATCAATTAAAACATCATAAAAAAAGAATTGTGCTGTTAATGTTTTTCATTTAACTTAATTATGGTGAAAATAGTTTTTCTGTGTTTTTTTCATGTGGTACTGATCCACACATTTGAATCAGGTATATTCATTGCAACACTTGGATGGATTTCTATTAATTAACTGATGTTGTAAGTCTGTCATCTGGATTATAACTTCACTTCACTTCTAGACCTCTCGAGCGCTCCAAAGCAAACTCCAGTCAGCCGAACATGCTCCGACCTATACGCTCCTGTATACACTCACAAGCGTGACGAGGGTTTTATCTGAGCGAGAGGGCGCAGAGACAGACACCGACTTGTCTGTGCCCTCTCGCTAGTGCGTGTGCAGACGGGCAAACATACACGCACATGGTGTTCTTTCTGGGTCATGCAGTGAAACTGGGCCCTGGTTGACTGTACACCACTGACCCAATCAATGAGTGACGACTGCCTCAGGGCCTTTTAGGCTATTCCCTGATGGTTTTCTCTTTCTTCACCCTACTTACTCTCTCTGTCCCTGCTCCTATTTCCATTCTTCATTCTTTACCTTCTCATTTCCTCTTCAGTCCCTCACTGAAAGAGTGAAAACGTTTGTTTTTGGTTACTGGGGTTAAATATAGGGTTAGGTTTATTGTTATTACATATAGTCTTACATTCATGCTTAGTCTTAAATTGTTATTACATATAGTCTTATATTACATGCTTACGTGTCTTGTGCTGTTTTTTTTTACAAACAGTAAAATTGGTGTAAAACGACGATGAATGAAATGTCATTCTATGTTTCTTTCTGACAGCAACAGTATGTATAGAATACATATGTGACATAAATAAGCACCTATGTAATAGTAATATATGTACTGCATACAGGACATAATAGTATTACATACAGATATAGCTCCATGTATATATGAATAGGTAGGTACATAGTTATGTCTTCCCTCTTAGCAAAAAGCACGTGTAACAGTAGTGGAAACGTTTTTGGTGTTATATACAACACATACCCCATCTGAAGAACCCTTTCATGATGCTTTCATAATGAACCCTATCAGTGGGCTGGAGGTTAGGGAACCAGCCCTGTGACCTGAGGGTTTGATCCCCAGAGCCAACAGTACGTGACTGAGGTGTCCTTGAGCAAAGCACCTAACCCAACTGCTCCCCGGGCGCTGCGGATAGGGCTTCCCACCGCTCCAGGCAAGCGTGCTCACTGCCCCCTAGTGTGTGTCTTCACTAGTGTGTATGTGGTGTTTCACTTTGTGGATGGGTTAAATGCAGGGGTGAAGTTTCCCTGTTGTGGACTAATAACAGTCACTTAATCTAATCTAATCTTAATCTAAGTGTTCATGGTTCTATATAGAACCATTTTCTTTACTAAAGAACCCTTGAGGAACCACTTTTTTTTAAGGATGTGTATAATGCGTTTGATCCCATGTTGTGTCGTTGTATAAAACCAGTGTGTTGTAGAAAGAGAGATAATGGGTCACTGTACCCCCTGTCACTTGCAGAGCACTCATTGAGCGTGTGTGTGTGTGTGTGTGTGTGTGTGTGTGTGTGTGTGTGTGTGTGTGTGTGTGTGTGTGTGTGTGTGTGTGTGTGTGATGAAATCACCTGGTTGATAGGGCTGACCTCGTGATTGAGGCTGGTCGTTAGCGCATTCTTTATAAAAAGGTCCCCTTCAATAAAGAGTGCACGACACAGTTCAGTACAATATAGTGTGAATAAAATTCGACCTTAGAGGAAGTTGCAGTTATTTTGAATGCTACAAGAAGTTATTGAATGACATAAAAAACACTAGCGAAAAAGAGAAAGACTTTTTAATATTATCAGAGGCAACTCTGGGTCTCCTTGTACAATATAGTATATTTATCTAGCTATGTTAGCCGATATGGCACATACATCAGCAGACTGTGGCACATTTTATATCCAGTATGTTTAATTCAGCTATTAAAATTTGCACATTAACAAAACCTTCACAAGAGGTGTTTAAACTTTTGCATGTAATTAGATACTCGCCACATCTCCAAGGAACAAACACTGCGAGTCAGATAAGGCCTATAAAGTGTAGAGACTTTAAAAGGGACCTAAAACATAAGTGATGCTTAATCCATAAGGGAAATTATTATTAAATAATCTTTCTAGAGAGTCAGCACTTTGTCATCTTATGTCACAAAGCTGTTCACCGCTTTAAATTCATATTTTAACTCTCAGCCACTTGCTGCTCAACATAGGCTCGCTGTTCAATCACAGTGCGCCACTATAGAATGTTCTGATAACGTAACGTGTTCGATTTGTGAGAGATTATTCTATAGTGATGTTGGATTGCTATTGATTTCTTTTTATTATGAATAACTCAGCCAGATTGCATTGCTTTCCATGCAGTTCATTGCAAGTCTTAGGATGTAATGGGCACGAGAATTTAAAGGGTTAAAAAGCTCTTTCTGTCTCTTCCGTGTGAATGGGCAGTAGATTATAGTTACAGCTCACTGTGGGCAGTATCGATTATTGATATCTGGGCTGTGTCAGCGAAACCTGGCTTCTTTCAAACACCACGCTGATCAATACGCTGTTCTCTTCCGGCTGGACTAATGACCCCACACCCGCCTGCTTCTTAGGAACCAGAGCTGTTATCACTTACTCAACTCATTCTCTTTGTTAATCTGCTATATAAGTTTATAGCAACTACCCCTTTGATTTCTGGGCCTGGGTGAAGAGGACAAAAGCAGACAAGTTAGCTTTTTAACACAACTGTCACAGTCGAAGTTACATTAGTGCCTCAGATTTCTTTATCAGCTGCTTTTTTTTGTTAATACCTACATTTTTTGTCATACTGCAATTAATAGTACAAATAATACTAATAGTAACCATAATATGTTAATATTATCTAAGTTTTTCAATAAACATGTTGTTGTTCAAGTGAATGATGTTACTTTATATTTGAAAGTATAAATGTACAGGACTTTTATTTTGAAATGGTAAAATATGTGGCAGTCTAGGTATGTAGTTTGCTCACTGCTAATTGGTGACTATAAGCTTCCACTACTTGTTAGCTACTTTAGCCTTGTAACTCCGGTATTAAGACTAGAGAAGCAAACTTTAGACACCAAACATGTCATTGTTGATCATCTACATTTTGTACGAGAGAATAAACTGTACAAATTAGATTTTATGCCAAACTACTGACAATAAATGACGCTGAACTGACCGATTGAGGAGGTCCAGAGCCTCTCTTTCCACAGCAGAAGCAGAAAGGGGGCCGTATTTCTGGTGTTTGGCAGACGTCTGGGAAAGCCCTGTCCGGAAACTTCCACTGACGTGTTTACACAAAGCCCTCCTCCACTGCTCACACACTCCAACAGGTGGTCAGACCCCACAGATGGGGGGTGTGTTTGCAGTGTGAGCGTGCATGTGTTTGAGCTTGTGTATGTTTGGATGCTTGCTCTCTACAGTGGTCTTTAACGGTTTCTGCGTCAGCCGGGGATGACCACAGCCAACTGCACCAGTTTGCCACCAAAAACACAGACTGACCCTCTCTGCGTCAGCAATGTAGCTCAGTAAATGCCGCTTCAGCCCTGAAATCAGTTCCTCTGTTTGTCCATCAAAGCCTCTCGTCTTTCATTTCTTTTTATTCTGTTCACTAGAGCTTCTGTGCTTTTATGGTTATGACCAAAAGTTTTACAACACCATGGTTGGTGTAGTGTGATGGGTAACACCAGGGGATTTGTAGGCAGAAGAACTGCCACCTGATAATGTGTTTCGGGTTAGTCTGACACTAGAGGGCGTGCCTGAGTGAGTCCAAAATGAACGGGCTCCTATGGAGCTTTTTGGAAATGCCTAATTCAGAGTAGAATGGGGGTCACCTTGTTGAGACCTTGTTGAAATTAAGGTCTTGGTATCAGTACTGAAAAAATGTTAACTCTACCCAGCCTTCATGTTGAGGATTGGCTTGTGAACAGAACTAGTTCAGTTTCACTGAATCGGTCACAGATGAATCGGACATTTGAAATCTCTGCACATTACACACTGAAGAGCTCTGTTAGCCTTCGAACGGTAATATCTCAGAAAGTGAGCCTCACTGTCCACCCTGAGTCTGCCTCCATTAGCGAGTAGATGTTATGAGAGTCCTTGTATTTGGTGGAGATTAGAATAAAGAATAAAGTGACTTATTAGTTAAATCAGTGAAATTTATTCAAAATTGGGTGCAGCAGTTCAAAAGAATCGGTTTAATTCACTGATCTGTGTTCAGAGCGATGGTGCCCTTGGGCCACATAGTAGAGAGGTCGGTTGTTTAACTGTACTCTGTCTGTCTGTCTGTCTGTCTCTTTCTTTCTCTTTTCCTTCTGTTTCTTCCTCAATCTCTCCATTACTCTTGTCTCTCTCGGTTCTCTCTCCTGTTCTCATCCTCCTTCTCTCTCCCCACTCTCTCTTGCTCTCTCTATCCCTCTCCAATTTGTCAGTCTCTCTGTCTTCTTCTTTCTTGTTTCTTTCTTTTTTCTCTTTATTTCTCTCTCTCTCTCTCTCTCTGTCTGTTTCCCAGTCTCTTTTCTCCCCCTGCTGTCTTCTTTCTTTCTTTGTTTCTTTCTTTCTTTCCCTGCTCTTTCATTCACTCGTCCAATTTCTCTGTCTCTCCGTTCTCCCCATTCCTCTGTCTCTCTGTTCTCCCCTTATTCTCTCTCTCTCTCTCTCTCTCTCTCTCTCTCTCTCTCTCTCTCTCTCTCTCTGTGTCTCTGTAGCCCCTGAGGACTTTTTTTTATTTTCCTTTTTTCATGTTTTAGAGGAAGTATGAACTCCATGTTTTTTTTAGATGTTCTCTGTCTGTTCCTTGAAGATGTTACAGTGGCATGGTGGACGCCCCACCCGCAGCAGCTGTTGGGGTGAGGAACAGGGCATCCTGGGACAGGAGCACAAACTGGCGCAAGTTTCTGGCTCCAAAAATACGTGGTTAATGTACAACAGCAGATTGGTGTAACGGCATTTAACCCCCCCCCCCATCTCAGCCAGCCAAACTGCTCTGCTATGCTGGCATGAAGTGAAGTTTTGAGTTTTTTGTTGGAGCGGTGCTCTGTGGTGTGGTGCAGTGTGAGGGCAAAACAAACCAGTTTTCCATAACGTTTACATGCGTAAGGAGTTACATGTGTTTTGTTTTTGTTTTGTTTTTTTCCCCTTGTGTTTTCACTTTTTTGGCCTTTTTTCCCAGCAGTCTGCACTTTACTCAGACCGTTACTCAGACAGCATGGAAAAAAGCCTGGACTGGAACCAAAATATTTTGTTAAGCCTAAAAGAAACATAATACAACATAATGTTGTGTACGGTTGAGTGATTAATTTTTCAAAATCAAAACACCTGCGGTTATTGTATATGCTATTTAATGGTAACCTACATATTTCAACATGTTATGAAAACCCAGTCTCACTTGCTTTTTTGGAATAAATCAGTTTGAAATAATATATAAACACTGTTAAAGTTTCACAGTATACCATTTACTAGGCATCGCATATACCGCTGCTGTCGGAGGAAAACCTTTTATCTCCAAAACGACAACTTTACGGGAGAAGGAAAAACATACTTTACTTTTGATGTAAGTCAGTGGAACCAGAGATTTCAAAGTAATTCTGGGCCATTTCTTTTGGTCCATTCTTCATTTAATTTACACACAATGTAAAGGACAACCGATATTTTCAAATTATGACAAAAACTGTAAAATGAGGTTTTGGGGAAAAAAAAGGTTTTGTTCTATCAGCAGCAATATATCATTTTTGTGATGTCACAAGAACCAACTCATTTACATATATCCACTTATTCAGCCTACAGCACTGTAGCCCCACCGAATGACATCAGAGTTCTAAGGAGTGTTTCAGCGCTGGGTGCTTTTTGAACAAGCCAAATCAGAGCAGAGCTCATTAACATATCAGTCTTAAAGGCACAAACCACAAAAACAGCCTGTTTCATTCTCTGGGAGAAAGGCAGGTTGGAAAATGGTCGTGTAACAATGAATTACATTACAAATGTTGTAAGTGGACTTAATTTACACAAAATAATCACGTTTAAATCACGATCACAGTACTGGTGAAAGAAATCACAATAACGTTCCTTGCCTAAATCGTTCAGCCCTGTGTTACACTGGGAAAAAGTAATGTTATTATGCTTGAAAGTCATCTGTAATGAAACTAATGAAAAGAAATTGGGGGTTTGGTTAGCCCTGCCTTTCCCTGCACGCACACACATCTGCTCCAGAGGCCCGTGGTTGGCAGAGCAGAGGCATTTCCGCCCGTTTACTCACCCTCGTCTCCAGGGAGACGGAGCGGAAGTGAGCCACGGCACGAAACCCATCCCAGCATCTCCGGCCTGGATGAATCACTCCGTTCCTTTCTCCTCTGGCCTGGGACGCCGCTGCCAGCACTCGGGCTCGCACGCCATTCAGCCTGCAGCTTCCTGCTCCCCGACACTGCCCTCTACAGGCCAGTCCATCTGGCTTCAGTCCAAACACAGAGCCAGAACACAAGCAGCTTCACAAGCAAAGGCTGTTTTAAAGCAGATAATTCAGGATTTTTTTTTTAACACCAAGTGTAGTTGATCAGCCAATATATGTTAGATCTGTACTAGAAAAATCCAAAAAGTGCATCATAATGTGTCACACAGCACAAATAGAAGTAGCAGCAGTCATTTTAAAGTGTAAAGTTTGTCCGTTTAAGGAGCTTAATGAGGTTTTTCACGCTCACACATGTCAATTACAAAGAATCATCCACTGAAAGTTTCAGGGAATCAAAACTGGTTTCTAAGTCCCCTTTTTGGCACCCATTTTTACAAGCCTGGCTTTTTCACAGGGCTCATTATTGCCTGGCTGGGGAGGTGTTTTCTAGGCCTCAATGGTTCAGCCTCCACACTCGGCTTTCACACTGCTGACAGATCTAAAAGTGGCCCAGTACAGAGCTAACTCGCTGTCCATCATGTTTTGGTTTGTTTTGGGTTGGAACAGTACTACTTTCTCTTCACCAGTACTTCTAGGGATGTGTACAGTTACTCATGTACAGTTTGAAGTGCGACTTATTCGGATACTGAAGTCACTATTTGAGTATTCATTATGGGAAGACAGAGAAAAAACGTACGGCTAACAGTTCAGTAAAGCTCGTACTGCCTAGCATGTTAGCAAAGATGTCGCTGAGTAGGCAGATGTTGCACAGCTCTCTTGCTAACTAAGCTAACTACTCTAGCTCATGTAGCTAGAAACAGTAAAAATATGTTTATCTGATAAATAACATGTTGGCACGACCTTCACTCAGGAGAAAATACCTCCCGTAGAAGCCGTGTCCTCGTCCAACTGTGCTGGCTCACTGTGGTGGCACATTAGCTTGTCTGAAGAGGCAGCCGCCGTTACTTAGCCGGCATAAAAACCTACCCGTTTTCCTCTGCATGTTTTCAAGCGTATTCCTTTGCATATCCAACTTTTTTAATGTATTAATGAATTAATTAATTCATTAATTAATTTAGCTGTTGTTCTTCCTTCCCAGAGGTTAACCAGATATGTGTTCATGAACTCTTACAGACACTCAAAAGGAGTTGTAATGCATGTCCGTAACAAATACTGAACCTTGATTTTATTTTTAAAATATTTAGCTTTAAATTTAGCTGTCTAGCTGTATCATGCAGACTTTTTTTTTTATTCATTCATACACAAAAAAGCACATGTGTGCATAAAAAAAAATGTAGTTCTACTGTATCTACTCATTGCTGTGGTTGTGCTACATGTGGCTGCTGTTGTTATCATGTCCCTTGCTTTACTTCAGTTTATGTTGTTCTACAAGCAATTCTGCCCTATATTAGGCTAGATTTGTTACAGAATCTGGTCAAATTCATTCTTTTTTCAATGGTGTGGGCCCAGTAATAATTCTGGGTGTCGCCTGTATTTCTGTCCATTATTTGCCCACTGGCTCTCTGCAAAGTTGTCCTTCACAGCTGAAGGTTCATCAGTAAAGGCAAGAGGAAAAGGAGGCAGATGGGTAGAAGGTTTATGACACCACTCAGTCTTTCCTGCTGAGCCTGCTTGTCGTTTACTGCCTCTCTCTCCGCCCTGGTTAAACATTGACCGACTCTTATTACACACACCCACTACACTCCTTCACCGGCACACGCTTTTCCCTTCCTCTAATTCTCTTTAACTCTTTTCATCGTCTGCCTGAGCCTTAACAGAACCTTTATTCTGAGCACGATGAAGTACTATTTTGTGTGAGCGTGTGCGTGCGTGTACATCCTAAACTTAGCAGACCTAGTTGTAAAATGTGTGTGTGTGTGTGTGTGTGTCTGTGAGCTGTTAGAGGCCCTACTGTTGACTTGGATACTGTTTCAGACTGAGTGCAAAACCTGCTGTAAGACTTTCAGTGGCCTGGATATGCCAAAAAATGTGGAATAAAAACACAGTAATGCTCATTTCTGAGCATCCTTATGGGATCCTAGTAGCATGTTAGCGAAAGGCTAATGGCGTTTCGTGTTAACGTGTTTTGGCAGTTCTAGATTAAACACCGACATTTGAGGCTTGTATAAGAACTACTTAGACCACAGCTTGTATTCACAGTCAGTAACGTATCTAGAAGTTCCTGAAGGCCTGTGCTGTGTGTTGTATATGGTGCTATATAGAGCCTTTTTGAAAATGGTTCTATATAGCACCAAAATGGGTTCTGCTTTTGTTACAAGCTTCATATGGGAACAAAAGTAGAACACCTTTTGGTGCTATATAGAGCCATTTTAGAAAAGGTTCTATACAGAACCATATGCAACACACAGCACAGGCCTTCAGGAACTTCTAGATACGATAACAACCATTTTATGGCGCAAAGAATTCTTTTAAGCATGCGAATGGTTCTTTGAGTGTTTATAGTTCTATATAGAACCATTGTTTTTACTGAAGAACTGTTGAAGAATGCTTGGTTCCACCCATTGTTAATCAGAACATAATTGGTTGATTCTTCTGTCACTTCCTAATTATGTTAATAGTTAATCTACCATGTAAGGCCCTCAGTTCAGCTCGTGATGTCCTAACCAATGGAAGACCTTGCTTTGCTGTATCTGCCTAAATGCTGATTGGATCATTTTCAGTTGATAAGATACAATACTTAAATACAAAAAGCATGAAGAATATATTTTATAAAACTGAACAAAATTGGACATCTATTTTTTTTTTGTTTTGTTTTCTTTCCCAGAAATCTCTAGCACTTCTTTGAAGACCCAGAAGGCCCTGAGGGTTCAACTCTCTATGATAAATTATTGTTATTGTGAACAATCCCGTCACAATGGTGTAATCTGAGTATATCATGAGAAACTGCATGGATCGTAATAAATACAGATTTAGACCAATTATAGGGATCATGTAAACAACAACAACTGCATCGACTGAATTGTAACATGTAGCTGATTGGATTCAACCCATTAAGATATCATCTTTTTCTATTCATTCATTTTTACCAATTACTTGATTTTTTTTTTCTTCTTGTTCCTTCTTAAATAGTTTATTTTTATGTTTTTATTTAAATGTGTAATTTAAATTATTGTGATTTATTATATTTTCACCATATCAGCCATTCTTAGTTGAATGCCTTATCTATAGTGAATGCAGTCCTGGATGCGCAACTCTGAGCTGAGGCCCTCTGTATACCCTGATAGTGAACATGATTCTGGATATGTAGCTCTGAGCTGAGACCCTCTGTATACCCTGATAGTGAACACAATCCTATATGCACAGTTCTGAGATTAGACCCTTTGTATAGCCTGATAGTGAACACAGTCCTGGATGTGCAGCTCTGAGCTGAGACCCTCTGTATAGCCTGATGGATAGATGAGTTTATCTGCATGGCTCATAATGAGCTTAGGTCTGGATATGCACCTCCAAGGTGGGGCCTATGCTTGGACCATAGATAGCTGTAGTCTGGGTGTGCAGCTCTGACCTGAGTCCCTCTGTAAGGCTAATAATGAACATAATTCTGGTTGTACAGCTCTGACATGAGGTCCTCTGCATGGCAAATAACAAGCTGTGGTCTGGATATGCAGCTCTGAGCTGAGACCCTCTGTATGGCCATTAATAAACATAGTCCTGAATGAGCAGCTCTGAGCTGGTACCTTCTGTTTAGCTCATACCGAACAAGGTCTTGAATGTGCATCTCTGAGCTAGATCTCTCTGATGGCCTGTAGTGAACACACTCTCGGAGCTGGCTGTGCAGCTCTGGGCTGGGGCCTGTGCGTGACCTATGGTTTGCTGTGGTGTGAATGTGCTGCTTAGAGCTGGGACTGTCTGCATGGTCTATAATTAGCTGTAATGTGGATGTGCAGCTCTGAGCAGTGACTCTGTATGGTCCACTCAGCAGTGAACTGAGGTCTATGCATGGCCCCTAGTTAACTGTAGTATGGATGTATAGCTTTGAGCAAGGATGCTCTGTGAACATGGGTCTGTGCAGGATATGCAATTTATATATAAATTACAAGAACGTTTGTTTTTTATTTTTTGAATACATTTAAAAAAAATGTTTAATCCTGTCTGAAATCTGTTTTTAATAGATGTGAAATGACCACATTAAAAACTTTAGCTTTAGAAACAATATCAGGAGATGTGTTGAGATGCATAAAAGCTGTTTAAACCTGTCAGTAAGGCCATGATTGTTGATATTGCATTGGAGGGGGGAGGGGGAGCATTGGTTTCACTCTTTAACCTCCTGACCGCTGGGAGCACCCAGGCCAGCACATAATGTTCCAAGGGGGTATGTGTGTGTGTGTGTGTGTGTGTGTGTGTGTGTGTGTGTGTGTGTGTGTGTGTGTTTCCTGAAACGTGATTCTACAGAATGCAACACACACTGTTTTTAAACAGAGTCTGGATATAAGGTAATACGTGTCCTATATATATCACATATATGTAAGCGTCTATATGTGATAATATGAATAATGTATCCATAAGTCTATATGTTGAGAGTAGGGTTACAGTGGTGATGGGAAGAAGGCAGTATTTCTAATAAAACTCCTCACCACTCACTAGGCCAAATGGCAGCAGCTCTGCCAGAGCATAGCAGCCAGTACCAGGAAACCACTGACAGGCCTGGCACTGCAGCTAGAGCGCTCACGTGTGTGTGTGTGTGTGTGGTTTGAGAAGGTCAGGCGGTCAGTATAAAGTGGAGAACTGTGGGGTTATGGCGTTTTGAGAAGCATCTCCTCTGTAATTTTCCAGGAAATCACCTTCAGCTTAATCATCACAGTGGGAGAGGCTAAAAGTGGATCTGACCTAAATGCACTGTGTCTCTCTGTGTCCTTCTGTTTGTCTCACTGTCTGTCTCTCTGTCCTTCTCTTCCTCTTTCTCTGTCTCTCTCTCTCTCCCCTCTCTTTCTCTTTCTCTTTATTTCTTACTTGACTCGGTCTCTCTTGCTCTCTCTCTTTATCTTTGTCTCTCTATTCCTCTCTTGCTTGCTCTCTCTCTGTTCCTATCGTGCTACGTATCCATCCATCCATCCATCCATCCATCCATCCATCCATCCTTAAATCCTTCCATCCATTCTTCCATCGATCCATCCACCCATCCATTCTTCCATCCATCCACCCATCCACCCATCCTTCTCTATCATTTCTCTTTCTCTCATGAAGAGTTTGAATGACAGTAGTACAGACATATACAGATAGAACAGTACGTTTTGTTTCTTTTATAAGTGAAAAGAAGTTAACAAACTTAAATACGGCCTTTTTCTGCAAAGTTCAGTGCACAATTGAAAATATTTAGGTTTAACCCCTTAAAAGCCTAGCCTTATTACATATTAAGGCTTATTATTCAGTAACTACAGGGTCTTCAATGCAAACTGGTTGAGCTATTCTTAGGTTATAGAGGTGTGCAACAAGACTTTGGGGCTGGTGGTGGGTCCTGGCCCTTTAAAGCATTTAACATAATAGACAAAAAACATGCAGAATAAAATGTACCATAACTTTTGCTCAAGCCACATTTACAACCCCAATTCCAATGAAGTTGGGACATTGTGTAAAGCATAAATAAAAACTGAAAACGATGATTTGCAAATCCTTTTCAACCTATATTCAATTGAATACACTACAAAGACAAGATATTTAATGTTCAAACGGATAAACTTCAGTGTTTTTTGCAAATATTCACTCATTTTGAAATTGATGCCTGCAACACGTTCCAAAGAAGTTGGGACAGGGGCAACAAAAGACTGGTAAAGTTAAGGAATGCTCAACAACACATGCTGGGAACATTCCACAGGTGAACAGGTTAATTGGAATCAGGTGAGTGTCATGATTGGGTATAAAGGGAGCATCCCTGAAAGGCTCAGTCGTTCACAAGCAAGGATGGGGCAAGGTTCACCACTTTGTGAACGACTGCATGAGCAAATAGTCCAACAGTTTAAAAACAACGTTTCTCAACGTGCACTTGCAAGGAATTTCGGGATTTCATCATCTACAGTCCATAATATCATCAAAAGATTCAGAGAATCTGGAGAAATCTCTGCAAGTAAGCGGCAAGGCAGTAAAATAACTTTGGGATAGAATGGGAAAGAATTCCACCTACAAAGCTTCAACAATTAGTGTCCGCAGTTCCCAAGCGCTTATTGAGTGTTGTTAAAAGGAAAGGTGATGTAGCACAGTGGTAAACATGCCCCTGTCCCAACTTCTTTGGAACATGTTGCAGGCATCAAATTCAAAATGAGTGAATATTTGCAAAAAACACTGAAGTTTATCCATTTGAACATTAAATATCTTTTCTTTGTAGTGTATTCAACTAAATATATGTTGAAAAGGATTTGCAAATCATTATATTCTGTTTTTATTTATGTTTTACACAACCTCCCAACTTCATTGGAATTGGGGTTGTATGCCAGTATGTTAAATTAAAGTAATCAGTAATTGTGCATTAAAATGTGCAGGACTGTGTTCACTGAATTTGTTAACTTATTTTTACTTAGAGAAAATCAACAAAACATGTAATTTGACCTGAAAACGTTTGCAAATGAACAGAAAAATATGGATATCAGCAGAAGGTGTTTAAGTGAGAATAAATTGACACAGTTGAGGCCCAGATAGTCACGTGAGGGGAAGCTTCTGCATGAGTTTAGCTATAATTTGTTGTGATGTTTGAGATGAACATGCAGAACACAAACTCTTTCTGTTCTTCACCTGAGTGTGTGTTTGTTCCTTTCTAAGTCACTGCCAGTAAACACACTCAATTCAGTCACAGCTGAAGTTGTTCTTAATACGTGCTCTTGTGTTTGTGTGTGTGTGTGTACAAAGAGCCCTCCAGAGGCTGAAGCCCACGTTGTGTTTCTGCAGGCTTTGGCTAGAAACAATGCAGGGCTATGTGCTCACCTTTTTAAGGTAAATTTAAAATATAGCAGCGCACAGAGGAGCAGATGAGGAAAATTTGTGGGTTATTGCTAGGCTGTGTTGAATGAGTAACGGAAGCTATTGAGCTTACAGAGATAACAAGTGTCATGTTTGGTGCTGATAACTCGTCTTATACACAAGGTTTTTTTCCTGTTCTTGTTTGCGCAACTCCTAGCGTAGTTAGCTAAGTAATTAAACAGCCATGCTATTACAGCCTCAGTTGCATCTTTAACAACGCGTCCTTGAATACACGTTCACATTCAGGTGCTTGTGTTTAGTGATCAAGTTTAAAATAATAAATAGGCACAATCCCATTTCTTATTTTTACCCCTACCTATAAGGGGTAGTTGTTGAAATCTTCCCTACGAAATATGACCCTCAAATAAGTAGTACATTACTTCATTAACAGATTACTAGTGCTGCTCTGTAGGCGAGACTGCTAGTCTGCAGTGACAGCAGGGTAAAGTTCAGCAGCCTCACTGCTGGGCTTTAGTTACATTTAGGTCATCATATGCTTTCAAAGAGAGGATGTAAGACAATTATTTATTATCACCGTCCCCTAATTCTTGCAATATGAAGGTGAAGTCAGCTATTCTCCAGCTTCTTGTCTGAATTTTCCCGTTCCGCCTTAAATGGTGCAGCAGTTCTGATGTCTGAGGTGCCAGAATGTGGGTTTCTTCAGTCGCTCACGCCACCATCTTTCTGGCTTTTCTGTTTTTTCCTCATAACACTGTTTAAAGTGTGTCTCTGAAAAACCTGCTTTTGGATGCCATATAGCCTTAACACTTCACCCTACCCCCTCTATCTCAACACAAATAGGGACATCCTACCCCTAGGTGTGAACACGCAAGGGCTACGTGGTAGGGGCGAAGGGTGAAATGGGATTGGGCCAAACTTGATCTGCATTTACAGAAATATGAGGAGCAGTGTCATATTTCAAAACCTGCCATTTGACCAGAAGTGCTTAATCACTTGCGTACAACTCTATGTAGTATTATACTATTACCATGCCTGAAGTGTGTAAAGTGCCGTGAAGTGTGGCCTGGTAAAGAGCTTCTAGTAGTCTAAATAACTAGATTTAATAAGATGAAGTCAGATGTGGTAGATGTAGAGAAATAGTTGAGATGACCGACCACAGGCCATCAGTCTAAGAGCCAGTGCCCGGAGCTTGGGGTAAGTCACTTTAAGCTGCTTCAAAGTGTTTTCAGGTCATACCATTTGACCTCGGTGGAGCCCCAGCTGTGGTCAGGATCGCTCCCTTTTCTTCCTCCATCTCTCTTAAAAGAGGGGAAATGAGAATGGAGGAATGTGCCAAAGAATCCGGACATCCGCCCTGATTCCATCTGCCGCCATGTCAGCCGTCTGCACTGACATCAACAGCAGCAGTTATTGAGGCCCGATGGCAAGGGTTAAGTAGGAATTTGGGAGGTGGGAGAAGCCTATTTTTTTCATCCTACCAGCTATGGGGTGTTGTGGTGGTGTAACATCAAATTACAGTGCAGCTCTTCACACAAACCCTCCCCTCCGTTGCACTCTGGCCCAATTTAACCCCTGCCTGAGGCAATAGCGCAGTCTTCCAGACTGAGATTAAGCCTGATCCTAGGCTTAAAGTGTTCAGCCTTAAAACAGATTTTGCAGTTTACCCCCTCACCCAAATGAACACCAGTTCATCTTATGCTGGCCTCAAACTGTGTTGAGTATTTAAGTAATCTCTCATAGACTTGATTCTGTGGGTTCTGATACTGTATGACATTGTGTTATCTATAAACATGGGTACAAGTCCATTGTGTAACAGAAGCCTGAATTTTGTCCACTGTTATTGATCATAGTATGTCATGTAGGATTGGAGACCTACATTTGAGATGTGCTCACACGGCTGGTAAAAGTGGCCCAAATATGATTTTTTTCTTCATATGTGACACAGATATGTGTCAGTGTGAACAGCAAAAACACACTGAATCTTCTTCTGAGCCACTTCTCCTTCTGGGTCTCGGGGGGTTCTGGAGCATTCCATCTATCCCAGCTGTCATTGAGCGGAAGACAGGATATATCCTGGTCCATCACAGGGCAGACAGACATACACATTCACTCACACACTCACACCTAGGGGCAATTTACCATGTCCAGTTGGCCTGACTGCATGTCTTTGGACTGTGGGAGGAGACCCATGCAGACACGAGAAGAACATACAAACTCCACACAGAAGGGACCCTGGCTGCCCGGCCGGGGAATTGAACCCAGCACTACCCACTGCGCCACTGTGCCGCCCCACACTGAATTTCAACTGAATTTCAATGATTTGAGACACTTTCATATGTGGTACTGAAATCCGGTCCTTATCCGATATGTGGCAATGGGAATCAGTCTGAACAGCCAGATCGGACTTCATGTGTTTTTTACGTCAATCCAGGAGAGTGAGGCTGCAGCATCAAAGAACAGTTAAAAGTCCCAAAGCAAAGTTTAAAGAATCAGAGGACACAAACTAAACAAGTGGCCTCACCCTTATTACAGTGAGCTCAGACACATTCTGGGTGATGAGGCCAGCTGTCAGTCAGTGAAGCTTCATGATCGCGATGGTCGGTGATGCTGGCAGAGCTGAAATTGAACCCTCCGAGTGCGACTGGTGTTCATTAGCAGTCGTGATTGTTTACCTCTGGATGAGCCACGTGAAGCAATGTGAAGCACTGTTCTTTTGCGCATGTGGGTTTTTTTAGGAGCTGATCCGTTCAGGCTAACGTCACACACATCACATTTAAAAGATAATGTTGAGAAAATCTGATTTGTGCTACTTTTACTTGCTGTGTTAACGCAGCCTTAGATTTTTGGCCGAACTTAATTCCACAGAAAAAGGATTGATGGCTGGTTATATTGATGGGTTCACATGACCTCAAACCAGAATTCACTTCCACAATTGAGGTCATGCATTTTTATCCCTCAAGTCCACCATAAAAAATTAAGCTGCGTCATGCAGTTTCAAGTTCCTCTTTGATACTTGTTGAGCCTCCCAGGCTTATAGGTCCTTGTAAACAGAGGAAGTTTATGACAATGAAACCGGTGGTGAAATATCAGATGAAATGGTGAGTGGTGCTCATTATTCTGAGATGATTTAGAGAAGATAAGAGTAGGGGATGTTGGAAATTAAATGAGTTACACCAGGGGACTCTCTCAAGACCAGGAAACACACCACATTGTGTGGGACAAGTTGTAGAGTGATTTTCTGCTCTCTCTGAAAAAATGACTTCTTTTTGTTTAATGTTTATTTCACATCAGTAGGCCATATATAATTGGGTGGGAGGGCACTTTGTTGACCTTTGGTTTTGATTAGTTAGACCAAGCAAGCCTCTTGAACTCCATCTGTGTTTCTCTCTTGACCGGGCACCAGTGTTGATGAGTTAGACCAGGAGACACTTTCCATTAAAAGCTAGGTTTAAAGAGTTATATTAGGAAGGCTGATCTATGGACTGAGTTTGTATTGCTGTGTGTAGACCAGAAAACATTCTCTGGATTAGCTCTATTCTCTGGAGTGAGACTGGAAGTTACTCTCTTGACTGAACACCAGTTTTGATAAGGAACACCAGAAGACAGTCTTTAACACACCAGACACTACAATACAATAGTCTCTGAATTCACTGTTAGTTTGTGTATTTGGCCTAAATGCCAGTTTACTTTGAGAAATCAGACCTGCAGGTGTCCTCTAGACTCTGTAGAGCAGGCATGTCAAACTGGGGACCTTCCAGGCCAAAGTGTTGTGGAGATCAGCCTTTATTCTCATCTAACGTTCTGAGTTTAGTTCATGAAGGCCTTGCTAATCAGCCAAGCTGAATCAGGTGTGCTGAAGTCTGCGGTGGTTTGACCCGCAAGAGCTGGAGCCTGACTTATTTAGAGGTTTTCAGATAAGTTGTTGGATTTTGAAAAAAGTCTGAGGTGAGGACTTTTCCCTGTCTTACGTGGAAGAACTATAATGGGGTTTTCAGTTCTCCCTGAAAAAACAGCTTCCTTTTTCTGTTCATGTCAGCATACAAAATGAGGGACTTTCCTTACTTTTTCTTTCCTTCCTATCAATGGTTTTGATTAGTTTGATGGAGTGAGCTTCTTGAGCTGGACATCTGTGTTTTCAGCTGGAGATACTCTCTGGACTGGATGCTGCTTTTGTGAGTTAACCCCTTAAATGATCAGCAGCAGGCCCAGAGTTGTATTACACGCTTCTACCTAAGAACAGCTCAGCCAGCTTGCATTGAAGTTCCTCTAGTTACTGAATAATATACCTTAGTATGTATTAAGCTTGGGATTTTAACAGCTCAAACAGCCAGAAGACAATCTAATAACACTTCTGTTATGTTGTCGGTCAATTCGACCCATTTCAAAGTTTTAAAATATGTAAAAAAAAAATTTTTTATTATTTTTGGAGTGTGAAACCCTTTTCTGCTGGACTTGTGGCTCATTTTGTGTGACTTGAATTGAAAGGGTCAGTTTGGGCTGAAAAAGACGCAATGTTTTGTTTGTAGTAAACAACAATCCCCAAAGTTAAGTATGTCTGAAATGTTGAAGAAGTCTACATTTTTAATTAATAATTAGTGAATTGGTTTAAGTAAGCCATGATGTTTAAAGGGTGAAAACTTGATTGCACTAAATATTGGTTAAATTGATATCAGTTATGCTAAAGGTAATGTTTATGGCAGAAAACATGTATTTTAGCTACTTTCGGATGGTTAAACATGCATCAGGTCAATTTGACCCGGGAACATTACTGCTGTTCCTTACAGCTGAACAGAACAGGATGGTTAAACTAGAGTTAGACTGATTATCAGAGTCTTGACTGAACACCAGATTTCAATAGACCACAGAACGAACGGTCCCACAGAACAGTGCTAGTTTGGACGAGTATCACTCCTTTTGACTGAGTTTACACTGTGGAGTCTGACCAGGGAACGTTCTGCCAACAGATCAGACATGCTGACGCTATTTCTTTGGAGTTGAGGTGAGGACTTCCCCTTGTCGTATGTGGGAGAGATATAGAGGGGTTTTCTAGTCTGGGGAAAAATGACTTCCTTTTTCTATTTATTTCATGTCAGTATTAGTATTAAGCACTTTCTTGGCTGACCTTTTGATTAGTTAGATCAAGCAGACCTCCTGAACTGAGCACCAGCTCCTCCAAACTGGACAACGGTTTAGGTGAGTTAGACCAGGAAACAGAAAACTCATTTATAGAAGTTAGACCAGGACTTCTGGATTTAGGACCAAACAATAGGGTTTTGTTCACTTTGCTTAGATTGATCAGATGCTTTTCAAGGAGTTTGAGGAGTTAGACCAGGAGTTACTCTCAAGACTAGATGCTAACACTTGGAGGCAGATTGTGAATCTCACGTGAATATCAGATTTGATTAGTTAGGCCAACATGCAGTCACTGAGTTGAATAGTTTGGATGAATAACGAATGCAAGAATTTGTTTTGAGTGAACAAGGAACTTTTCTCTGGACTGATCAGAGGTTTGAGTTTTATTCCTTTGTATTTTGAGAGTTTGTGGTAAACTGTAGAAGGATTGTCTCTGGAAAAATCTCTACATGCTTTTACACCATATGTAACTGGATGCAGTACTTTGACTGAACTTTGGTTTTGATTTGTTAGAGCAGGAGACTTTCTCTGGACTGAGGATTAGCTTTGATGATTGATCCTCTGGACTGAAAACTTAGATGAGGATGTCCTCCCTGTACTGGATGCTGGCTTTGTGACTTCTCTGGGCTGGTCCCTGGTTTTCAAAGCCTTTTGATTTGAATAATTTGATGTAAAATATTTCTGGAAAACAACTCATGTTTTCTTATTATGCTCTGACATTTTGGCCAGTGAATATTTTCCCCCAAAAATGGTTGACAGTGGCGCTTTTGTTTTTGGCTGGTTTGGTCCGAAACAAAATCGTAAAGGATTACAATGAAGAGTTAAAATCTAACACTCAACAATTTCAAAGGCAATGAAAATGAGACATACTAATAAAAAAAAAAAAACGGTTTGTTTTCCATAGTGTTCTATATGGATTTAGTATTAACTGATTTAATGAAGTGCTTTAATGAGTCATATCAATAATACCAAATTACTTCTTTATCTTTTGATAAACTTTTTTCTTTTTTTTTTATCTTTATTTTTGAAATGTCACGTCAAACATGTGTGTTCATTAGATCCTATTGAGGTTTAGGGCTATTTCGTTCACTTTTCAGTTCTGACAAAACTAAAGTGACTTGTATGTTAATTGCACCCCCTGCTGGAGAAACCGCAGACTGCTAAATGGGAGTTCAAAAGCCACGTCCACGTGCTTTGCGTATTAAAACACAAGGTGTTTTTCCTCATTATAGTGGAAACGCTCTGGATCTCAGCTTTAGATGCTTTTGGGAGACCATATTTTATATATATAATTTGACAGCTGTAAATATTGAATATATTATATTAGTCCTCTAATTCTTGTTCTCTTAGTGTTCTTTCTCAACATGGCAGTGATTGCCTTTGATACGTTGCCAGGATTACTTCATTAACCCCTTCAATGGCCAAAAGTTATTATTACACACGTCTATAACCTAAGAATAGCTCAACTAGTTTGTGCTAAAGTCCCTGTAGTTACTGAATACTAAACTTTAGTAATTTTAAGGGATTTTAAGGGATTAGATCAACAGCATAGATTAAACAGAAAGTTGTGTATTAAAGAACCCTGAATTTCAGTTTTGGTCAAGAATTTTCATTTCACTGTATCAGTACTTCTTACTTTTTATCAATATACGAAGTTCACCAAGAGAAGCTATCTGCACTGAAGACTCTTAAATGGAGATTTTATTATTAGATCAGGAGACAGTCTCTTGACTTGAATCTGGCATTGAGGAGTTAGATAAGATCTGGTCTGAAGGCTGGTTCGTTGAGTTAAACCACGAGACCGATTTCAGACAGATTTCAGTTGATTGATTAGTTGGACCAAAAGACAGACTCCTGATCCCTGTGTTTCTTCTTTCCTGCTTTACAGGGCCAACTGGAAGTGACTCTTTCTCAGCCTACGCAATCAGCCAATGGCACACCCAGGTGAGTTTGCCATATTTATCATTTCACAGCGAGTGTTACGGTAGAGCTCAGTTTTATGGAGCACACTTGTCCAACCATGTCTGCTCTGTTCATGGGAATATGATGCCAAAGAGGTTTTATGACTAAGTGTGGACCAGCATACAACGCCACGGGCCTAAAAAGTCCTAAATATTGTTTTTAGTTCAATTTGTCCAGATGTTTTGGTTCCCTGCACGTTCTGTCTCGTGTATTTGTGTTGTAGAATCATGTGGTGTTTGTGGGTTTATACAGCATGTGCTTTGCATGGTTCTTCCTGTTGCTAGTCATGCTGAAAGTTGGTGATGTTGGAGAAGTGGGCCTTGTGTGTGTGTGTGTGTGTGTGTGTGTGTGTGTGTTTGTTTGGATATTGAAAGTCTGAAGAATTCCCCTGATCGTCTGAGGGAGTAATCCAGATGGTTTATCTACCCACACATCTCCTACTTCCTTTTACTGTTAATATCACCCCAGTATTCAGCGTCTTCTCCAGCTTTAACAGACCTAAGGCGTCCTATCAGAGTCATTTTGCAGATAATTGCTTAAAATATCAGTTTAGATTTGACCCATTTTAAATAAATATTTCGCTGAAAACCTCGTTTTCTTCTGACAACAGCAATTTGATTATATGTTTATAGAATGGGATAAACAATTTTTTGGTCACTGTGCTAAAACATCTGCTTTTTTCATTGCACTGCTTTTGTAACCTTGTGTAAATTAAGTATATATTTCTAATTCCAAGCCAGATGGATTTATTCCTATTTCTACATTTTATAAGTGTTTGCCTGTATTGGACCACAGTTCCTGTATCAGTACATTTCAGTCGATTAAAGCGGCTGAAATTGACTATCTGTGGTTTTATTGATGTTGACATAAGCATTGCTAATAAGGACGACTGCTTCACCAGGATCTCCCTATGTCTCCCTATGACATGAACAAATGCTTGGACTATTGTGCCACTGAGGCCATCTGATATAAGTAATATGCATGTAGTACATTTATAGCTCTTATCCAGAGCGACTTCTCACACGTTAATATGACCACACATTGTTTTAGCATGGCATGGGAATGGGATCGTCCCACGTCATGGCCATGCATTAGGATCTTGTTCCCACGCGTTACTAATTTGTGGCCACAACTTAATTATCTTGTTCTCATGCCTTACTAAATCGTGGCCACCCATTATTTTTGTTTATACAGGATGTCACCAGTGGTACACCGTACTTAAGAAAATATTTTGCTGTTTAAACATTGGAGTTCAGATTTAAACCTATAGCTATACATAAGATATCACAATTTTAGCCCCTTAAAATAAGCATCAGTTGAGCTCTAGTCTAAAGTGCGGCCGGTACTTTAGACTAGACAATCACAAGAGTCAATTCTCCAATTCCAGGCCTTTGAAAATCCAGATTCAACTCCACAGCTTTTGAAAACATTCGAACACAGTGGTACTTTTGGACTGTGGTGTATGTAGTGCAGTATGGCAAAAGTAAAACATCCCGTTTCACGTACTGTGCTGCACTAAATCCTATTCAACAGGCCTAATTATGCTGTCTTTGTAGTGAAACCTGCAGTTGGACAGTGTTGAAATAATTGATATACTGTATAAACTGATTGTGACACACTTTTACAGTACCGTGATAGTCCAGCCCTCTGTGACATAAAGCTGTTATTACTAGTGTTACTAAGGGTGATAAAGCCTTTATTACAGGTTGTATGGCAGGTGTGGTTTAGTCACTTGATAACTCATGTTCATTATGAAATATGTTCAGGTGAATTAGACCCTCCCCATTCAACCCCCACCCCTTTAACACGCAGCACAGTCAGCACGGAGGAGCAGTCAGCTAATGAGCGGTTGAGACCAGACAGGACATACAGCACGTTCAGACAGCCGGAGGACAGTGACTCAGAGTGTTTCATACCACGTACAGTGCACACACACATACAGGTCTGTCCTGCTGTCCTGCAGCGCTCCGTCCTCTCCTCAGTTCACTGTCTATGGAATGCCTGGCAGGAATCTTAAATAAACAGGGTTATTTTTAGCACTGGGTCAAACAGCCTTTCTTATTCCCACCATATGAGAGAGAGAGAGAGAGAGAGAGAGAGAGAGGAAGAGGGAGAGATACACAGATAGAGAAAGAGAGACAGGGAGTGAGAGATGGCTAGACAGGTGTCGAGAGACAGGCTGAGGGAGAGAGAGGGACAGAAAGAGACAGGGATTGAGAGAGAGAGAGACAAAGGGAGAGAGAGAGGGGGGAGAGAGGAAGAGATATAGGAAGAGAGATGGCTAGACAGAGGTCAAGAGAGACAGAGGCTGAGGGAGAGAGAGGGATAGAAAGAGACAGGGATTGAGAGAGAGGGAGAGAGAGGGAGGGAGTAAGAGATGGCTAGACAGAGGTCAAGAGAGACCGAGGCTGAGGGAGTGAGAGGGACAGAAAGCGACAGGGATTGAGATCAAAAGAGAGACAGAGATAAAAAGAGTGAGGGAGAGAGAAAGTGAGAGACACGGACAAAGAGTGAGAGAGAGGGAGAGAGGAAGAGATATAGAAAGAGAAATAGATACATAGATAGAGAAAGAGGGAGTGAGAGATGGCTAGAGAGAGGTCAAGAGAGACAGAGGCTGAGGGAGAGAGAGAGGGATTGACACAAAAAGAGAGATAAAAAGAGTGAGAGAGAGACCGACAAAGAGAGAGGGGAGAGAGGAAGAGATATAGAAAGAGAGATATATACACATATAGAGAAAGAGAGAGAGCGAGTGAGAGATGGCTAGACGGGGGAGAGAGAGAGAGAGAGAGAGAGAGAGAGAGAGAGAGAGAGAGAGCGAGCAGCAGGGAGGACAAGAGATGGGGAGGAAACAAAGAAGTTCTAATAGTATAGCAAAACTTCAGCAGTGGGTTTACAGAGAGAGTTGAGAAGGGTGTCAGAGACTGCTTTCTTTTTATTTTTTGTTATTGTGTGTTATTCCTTCATTTCCCTCTTTCTCTTTTTTGCCCTTCTTTGTGACTTCCCCTCGCTGCTGGAATATTTAGGTGAATTTCTCTGCGAGTGTAACTGCAGCACGGCGTTGTTTAGAGAAGTGCAGCTGTGTATTTTAATCTGTGTACACATGCGGTCCTGGAGCAGCAGTACAGCTGGAGGAGGTTAGAGTGCGACACACTGAGGTCACCGCCAGGGCCCTTTGACCCCTTAATGGGGTCACGCTCTCAGTCCTAGGCGTTCCTCACCCTGTTACCCAGACAATGAGCACCTGTGCCTTATCAACTGGCAGCATGCTTGTAAACAGCGCTCATGTAACACTGTCTTTAACACTCAGTGCTTCATCTTTGTTTGGTTGGAAACCAAAATACTGCCAAACTGTTGCATTGGCTCTTCTTCTGATCAAGCGCATCCAATTTACTCTGTACTGGAGAGAAGATCTCACCTGTGGAGTGAAGCTTCTTGATGAGCTGAGTTTAAAGCATGAGCACAATCGAGTTTATGTAAATTTAAAACTCTCAAAATGCCACATTGATTAAATCCATGACCCTCACTTAAACATGTTTACCTGCTCCATGCAAACAGCATCAACAGTGAGCAGATCTGTGTTTGTTTGTTTGCGTCTTCTGGTAAGGGAGAATGCATGAGTTTGTGTGAGTTTACAGAATTTGGAAGAGAATGTGTGAGTTCATGTGAGTTCACGTGAGTTTGAGCGAGTTCACGTAATTTCTTGAGTTTGCATGAGACTGTGCAAGTTTTCGTGAGTTCACTGAGTTCGCACAAGTTCATCGGGTTCACAAGTGCAGTGAGTTTGCGCAAGTGCAGTGAGTTCACATGATTTTTTGCAAGTTCAGTGAGTTTGCATGATTTCTCACAAGTGCAGTGAGTTTGCGCAAGTGCAGTGAGTTTGCGCAAGTGCAGTGAGTTTGCGCAAGTGCAGTGAGTTCACATGATTTTTCGCAAGTTCGGTGAGTTTTGCACGAGTTTGCGCAAATTCAGTGAGTCAGTTCAGCAAGTTTGCGCAAGTTTGGTACGTTTGCATGAGTTCAGTGATTTCACATGATATCTCACAAGTTCAGTGAGAGTGCGCATGTTCAGTGAGTTTGTTCAGTGAGAGTGAGTGTGTTCAGTGAGTTTGTTCAGTGAGAGTGCGTGTGTTCAGTGAGTTCAGTGAGAGTGCGCGAGTTCAGTGAGTTAGTTCAGTGAGTGCGCGAGTTCAGTGAGTTAGTTCGGTAAGAGTGCGCGTGTTCAGTGAGAGTGCGCGTGTTCAGTGAGTTAGTTCAGTGAGAGTGCTCGTGTTCAGTGAGTTAGTTCGGTGAGAGTTCGCGTGTCCGGTGAGTTAGTTCGGTGAGAGTGCGCAAGTTCAGAGAGTTAGTTTGGTGAGAGTGCGCAAGTTCAGAGAGTTAGTTTGGTGAGAGTGCACGAGTTCAGAGAGTTAGTTTGGTGAGAGTGCGCATGTCCGGTGAGTTAGTTTGGTGAGAGTGCGCGAGTTCAGTGAGTTAGTTCGGTGAGAGTGCGCGAGTTCAGTGAGTTAGTTCGGTGAGAGTGCGCGTGTTCAGTGAGTTAGTTTGGTGAGAGTGCGCGTGTTCAGTGAGTTAGTTCAGTGAGAGTGCGCGAGTTCAGAGAGTTAGTTCAGTGAGAGTGCGCGAGTTCAGAGAGTTAGTTCAGTGAGAGTGCGCGAGTTCGGTGAGTTAGTTCGGTGAGAGTGCGCGAGTTCAGAGAGTTCGGTGAGAGTGCGCGAGTTCAGTGAGTTAGTTCGGTGAGAGTGCGCGAGTTCAGTGAATTTGCATGACTTGTAATCTGTTATGACTTTAAAAGTTGTGTAGTGAACTCAAATCTTAATTCTGTGGTGAAGGTGAGGTATTAAATCATGTGAGATGTAAAGAGAACAAAAGAATTATAATTGGCTTAACATTGACGCTCAGTACCCGCAATACTCCATAATAGCAGCATATATCAGCCTAACACAGCTCGTTAGCTGCTTTAGCTTTGTAGCTCCCGCACAGAACTAAAGAAACAAACTTGTGACAGAGAGGGAGAAGGTGTAGGTGAGATGGATAGTAGAGAGAGTGTGGGAGAGAGAGAGAGAGAGAGAGCGTATAGGAGAGAAAGAATATATCAGAAAAAGAGTACGAGAGAGAGTATAGGAGAGAGAGTCTATATGAGAGAATACATAAGAGAGAGTGTAAGAGAGACTACAGGATAAAGAGAATATGGGCGAGAGAGAGAGTACACGAGTGAAAGAGAGTATAGGAGAGAGTATGGTAGATTGGAGAGAGAGAGACTATAGGAAAGTACAGGAGTGTTCTCTCTCTCTCTCTCTCTCTCTCTCTCTCTCTCTGTCTCTCTCACTCTCTCTCTTATTTATATTCCTGTGTAGCAGTTTGAGTGCAGAGTGCAGTGTTTTGGTTTGTAGGGACGCAGACTCATCCTCTGCTCCTTCTATTATTCCTGTCGTTTAATCCTGCGTGACAAATTGTTTCCTGCTCTGCGTTCTCTCTCGCAGGAAGCTGCCTTGCAGGCCCCTCGCAGGCAAGCGAGCCGAGGACTCTGGGAAAGGAGTGGGCGGCAGTAGGGTGGTAGAGGGGGTTTGATTGGACAGCTGTGGAAAATTTAGTTTACCTCCCCACCCCTCCAATCCCCCATAATGCATCAGTGAATCTATATAAGCCCCATCAGGGATTTACATATGAGCGCCAGTTCCCAGATCCGCTGGATAACAATTAGAGATGGCAGTGACGGGAGAAACTGCTAAACACACAGGAATAAGCCAGGAACCAACAGAATACAGTTCAGCAAACAAGATGGGCTGTAAAGCCTTCACAGACGGACTGAGCAAAACCAGGTTCATCTGGAAGAGCTGAGCTGAAAGTGATATTGCGACAGTGTTACTGCCTATAACATAAAACTCCTTTTTTGACCGAAGGCATTTCCAATATTAAATTACATTTGATGCGATGTTTAGGGCGGATATCTAAAAGCAATACAAGACTTGAGGCCAGGTGTTCTCCTGCTTGGATAGCTTATTTTAAAGCTTAGTAGTTTTTAAAGAAGCTTAGTAGTTCTTATCAGTTTAGCCCACACTGAAGGCTCCAATATCGGGATCACTATCGTCAAAGAAAACGCAATATTGTGTCACCTCTACTAATACATCAAGTCTCAGGAACTGCAGTTGGCTAACATGAGCACATCTGCTTTTAGGTACATTAATATGCATGTCCCTATGACTGGTCCCACTATAAAAAAAAAATTAAATCACTGTAAAATTACAGTAAAATACTGGCTACTAGTTGCATTATTTTCACAGTAATTTATTGCACCATAGTAACAGTACATAATAATAAAATGTCTGTAGCTGTATTCTGCTGTGCACCTACAGTAATAAGCTGTAATATATATTTTACGTAACAGCTGTAAAAATAATGCATCACAGTAGCCAGTAATTTGCTGTGAATTTACATTCAATTTACATATTGAACCCAGCTTAACTTTTGTGTTAATACCAGCAAAACACCATATAAAATTTGAGTAAATACAAATAAACATAAATACAGTAAAACATAACCATAATCTCTTTAATCGGTAAAGTTATGAATATATTGTCAAGATTGGATGGACTTTTTAAACTTGTTTAAGTTAATGAAGGATTGATGAGAGAAATTAGGTAACTGTAAATCATAGACTTCCTTTACAAATCACAGCGTATTGTGTATTTATTCTAATGTTATCGTTTTTGAGCATATAAATGCTTACTGCTCGCTTTAGTAATAAATATCGACAAACATTTTGGCTATCGACATTTCCAAAGTCAAACCAAGAGTGAGTTAACTTCTTAACTTGAGCAGGGCAGTAGTTCACTAACAGTGGCTTACCTGTGTGAGCGGATATAGCGAAAGAAAAGGGGGCGCTATGGCTGAAAGTTGTGAACACTTACTTAAAAGGAAGGGTAGTCTGATCTGCTGCATTTATTATTCGGTTCATTTACATGAATAATCGACTTTTTTTTTGCTGCCCCGCTGCCCAAATAAACAACTTCACAGATAATTTTTAAGACAGTCTGAATAGTTTATTTAGTACTGTACGTTCGAGCGAGGGGGTCCATTCAGGCTGAAGAATTTGAAGACATTCTTCATAGAGCTCAACCACTTAAGAACAATTATCACATTATGCGTTGTGGGATGTCATATTAACTCATGGAATGTTTTCCTGATGTCAGAAAATGTGGCAGTTTTGTAATGCTAATGCTGTAATTATGACCGTCTCTTCAGATGGACCTCTTGGTGGTTTACTACCATCAACATTACATATAAATTCACTGGTAGAACATTTTTGATAATAAATAAAAAGCTTATGATTGGTTCCTGTCATCACTGTGAACAATTCTGACTTGGAAAGTTTCACATCAAATCACCCTTAATGACTTTTAGAATTGTAGAAATTCTCTGGAGTTCCTGTTTAAGAAATGGATATGTTCTTTACATAATTCATATTCATTTTCCAGGCCTGGTTCATACAATGCGTGTAACAATGGACTCTCGTTGATCAAGGCGTGATGGCTAAAGGCTAAAGTCGGGCTCTGCTGGGGATCATATCATGGTGAAGTAGTTTTTTTTTACTGCTGGCACACTGCCAGTCTGAAATGGCCACACGTCACACTTAGCCTTTGAAACGACAAAGAACATCAACCCCCGAGGCCAGGCCTGGACTTTATCAGTGTTAGGAGGTGTGGACGCCTTTCAAACGCAGACGAATCGTGTGTGCTGTGTGTGTGTTGGTGTATGTGGGTATTTGGCTGTTTTTGGGGACCTTGTTCTCTGAGATGATAAACATAGGAATAATTTGTGGTTGTGGAGAAGAATGCTTTAAAGCATGTAGTTAAAAACGCTTTTAAAATAAATCCTTGTACCTTTTTTGATGTAACATACATGCTTGGATTCCTTTACAATGGTGGTGATAGGAACCAGAGGTCCCCATGTCTGCAACACTAATATAGCCAATTTACTTGCTATCCAAAATCACCAGTGAACCTACACATGTCTCAGGTTTTTATACGTCATGCTGATAATGGTAATATTGTGGTGGGTTTCTTTTGGGACTATTTTGCCTTACAACACCCTGCATGTACCTCTCCACCATTAATGGCTTCAAACTTTGGCCTAAGATGTATTTTTTATCTCAAAACTCTCGTAAAATAATGTCAGGCAATGATTTCATGACCATTTCATGTAATAACTTCCTTTGTAGTAGCTTTTCACACATCTGGTTCCAATCACCAGCACAACAGTTCTGACTTCATAAGTTTCTCTACAACGGGACATTTCATGTCAAACCACTCGGAATGATTTTGTTTACATCTTAACCATTGAACATTTTAGCATATTTGAAAATTCAGTGGAATTCTGCTTAAAGACTTGCATTTGTTTACATTCACGCTTATTTTTCCAGGCCTGGTTTATACAGTGAGTATAACATGACCCAGGCGTGATTGCTCAATGCTAAAGGCTAAGGCTGAAGTTGTGCTCTGCTGTGGTTCGTATCGTATCAGTCGGGTTTGTGAAGTAGCTTTTACTGTTGCTTTTTTCTGGCTTTATTTACAACTTAAGAATGAAATTATGAGATTTTTTTGTAAATTGGTGAAATCATCCTTTACACATTAGTTTTGTGTTCTGCAGAGCACAGCAGCATTTACACTCTCATACAGAAGGACATGGGAGTAACACAAAGATAGGCATCTTATTTGCGTTTGTGGTGCTTAACTCACAATAGGGGATTGTGTTGTATGTGCGTTATCAGTGCCTGTGCGTCCAGTGTGGCCATGCTGATCTGTAGCTGCCCATTCAAATTGAAGGCCAGAGCTGTTTGGACAAGCTGTTTGGACGGAGGAAGGTCAACCAAACCACTCTCTTTTTTAGCCCTGTGAAAAGAGCCAGACTGTGGTGACCACCTGGTTTATAAAGGTTTTGAATGAGCGTGGGAGAGTGCTTTGAAGGAATCAAATTTACAGTAAATTTGCTGTATACTGTTAGGGATAAAGGTTCTATGCAGGTACATTTTTCGTTTATTCAGGTATAAACAATGTAAATGTTCCCTCAAATGTATAAAGGTGGTGTTAAGGTCCAATTGTGGACCCAAAATAAGTTTTTCCAAGTACATATTTGTACCTTTTCATAACCAAATGTTTTAAAACAGAACAGTAAAATAAGAAGCCTGGAGACGAGACGGGGTGGGTGGAGTCAGTACAACTTGTCATATCTATGGGTTATGGTACAGTTATGCTCCCTGACTGAAAGAATTCAGTGGTTCGAGATTCCATTTTAATCTGTTTTACAGTGGTTTTGAATGTGTGTGGGGCTGTTTTATTCAGGAACTACAGGGACTTCAGTGCGAAGTGATTGAGCTATTCTTAGTTTATAGAAGTATGTAATAAAACTTCGGGCCCTGGCTTGTCAAGAAATTAAACAAGGCTTATTAAGCTCTCTTTATAATCTAGGAGATCTACAATATACTCAGAAAAGCGAAACGTCACATAACTTATCACAGTAGCATCATACAGGGTCCGAAACCACAAAGGCAAATCTATTCGACATTATTTAAACCTCCAGACTGTCTAGACGGTCAGTAAAATCAGCGGCCAGCCTATATCAGCTCTTTTCCTCTTATACGTGCTCACTCTCCGTCTCCTGTCCTTTATCGTGCTCCATAAAGCCCGTGTATAGCTCGACACATTTATCTGCGTCTGCATGCCTCACCCATTCCAACACGCGACGGCCTCCGCCGCTTCTAAAAGAAACGGACTGCGGCCCACTTTATCTGCGTGTGTGTCAGTGTGTTTAAGTGTATGAGAGTGTGTGTGTGTGTGTGTGTGTGTGTGTGTGTGTGTGTGTGTGTGTGTGTGTGTGACGGTGTACCTTATTTTACTGTCTTCCTGGGGACAGAAATATTCCAGTGTGATAGGAAAAGATCATTCTGACATTGGGACTGACATTTTACTGGGAAAAAGGCTCCACAGAATGCAGCTTGAAAACAGCCATCACTGAGGTTACAGCTAGGGCTAAGTTTAGGTTTAACTGCAGAGATGTGAGTTGGTCGGTTAGCTAGAGAGTATGAAGGCTGATGGATGTGGCCATAAACGATTTTTAGAGTTATATGTTCTGTTTTAAAACATTCCGCTATGAAAAGGTACAAATATGTACTTTTCACCTGAGAAAAACTTATTTAAGGTTCACAACCAGACCTTAAACCACTGTTGTACCATTGAGGGAACATTTACATTGTACCTAAATGAACGAAAAATGTACATTACCTTTATTTCTAACAGTGCATATACATATATGTAAATGAAATATATATAATAAATATGGGAAAATACATGACCACATATGCTGACAGGATATTAAAACAAGTATGCATGCATGAGTGTGTATGTGTTAATGCACTAGGGTTATTCTGATGCTGTAGGTGTTGGTGGTTTATTGTTGAGGCCGGGCTGCTTTGATCCAGAACCGGTTCTGACAGGTTTTGGCCGGCTACTCCAGTCAGATGAGGGCTTCCTGTGTGTGCGTGTGTGCGTGTGTGCGTGCGTGCGTGTGTGTGTGAGAGCTCTGTCTCGGTCCCACACACACCCCCTCTCAGTGATGTCTGTACACTCTCGACTCCGTCTGAGCTCAGGCCTAATATAGCAAGTGATGCAAATCCACAGGGATGTACCACTGCATCCCAATACAGTCCACACACACACACACACACACACACACACACACATATATGTGTATATATATATATATATATATATATATATATATATATATATATATATATATGCACGGTCATAAACACAGCTGTAAATAAACATACATTATATAGATAAATGTGTATGTGCACAGACATTTAGTCACATGCATATACAAGCTCTTAATCCTCTGCTCAATAAAGACCAAGCTATAGTTTAGTGTGTAGGTAATGCTTGGGAGGGGGAGGTGTGTGTTTGCGTGTGTGTATGCGTGCGTGTGTGTATGCGTGTGTGTGTATGTGTACATATATAAACTCATCTGTATTGATCTCCTCCTCCACTTCCTGTGCAGAAGGTCGTGCATAACCATCAGATCACTTATCCTGCAATGCTCCGGTTGCCTCGGTGACGTAGTCAGAAACAGAGCTTTAAACATTAATGTGACCCTGTCAGGAACTGACTGAACACATCAGGTCCTGTCATGTTTGGACACTGTTTTCCAAATCTGAACCTGACTGAGTTCATGTTTTACAGGTCCTCACAGTTTACCTCCTGTCTTTAACCAGGGATCCATGGATTATGAATTTTTATGGCTTCTTCTGGTTTGGATTTTTTTTACAGCCAAATTGGCCAGTGGCCAGTTTTTATTAGCCTTTGTTTTAAACAGAATCTCTCACTGTGTGGGCCGTTGGCTATTTCTATTAGCCAAACTTGCAACATAAAGATTGTTTGCTCTGAACCAAACTGGCACTTTCAATGTAAAATCGGTTCCCTATTGAAATAACATGAATCAAATAATGTGTTGTAGTGAAGGTAAGAGGCAACTGGGTCAGCACAATGACTAATGTATGATAATGCTACAGTGTTTTGGTATCAGTGTAGCAGCTTCATTCAAATACAGTGCGAGTTCACTTACCCACCCTACATCATTGACCTCATAAAATTGCCCACATCTGCAGAAATAAAAACAATAAACTGACCAGTTGCCGATTTCATCTTTTGAGTGATTCTAGTGTTGGCTGATGATGTGATCCCTGCTTTTAAGTGATTTATCCAGACTTAAAAACAGAAGCTTTGCTTTATGAAATACATTTTTCAAAGGATTTGCACTTTTTTTCTACAGCTGACTATTTTATAACAGCATTTTATGTATTTATATTGCTTTATATTTTAATCATCTGTGATCTAATAACAGCTGTTATTATCTCTACACTGTATCGTGCTATCTGGTCAAGTTAAATTCAGCAGTTTGAATGATGATGGGCCTTTTTTAGGTCAATCTCTTATAGAATGTTGTTGGGCTTGGGTCACTTTCGGATTCAAATATTAATCCTGGTCAAGCTCCTCCAGAGAATGATTACAGCTTTAGTCAGGAGCAGCCAATTTTGTATTGATTGACATCACAAAGAGCCAATTAGAGCGAGTTATTAGGACTTCATTAAGACTTGAGTTGAGTATAGTGGCAGCTGCAGATCGCTGCAGCTTCAGTAGCATTGCAGTTACAAGCTGTTGTGTTCTAGTGTTGTTGTTACAGTCGAAAGTCTGGGCTTTTCAAAATGTTAACCTCAATCTTCATCTGAAGCTTTGCTGTCCTGTAGGTACATGGGAAAACAGTATAAAATGAATTATTCTGAAGTTATAGAAGAGAGGAATGAAAGTCAGGACTCACTGTCAGGACCTGAGCATCTAAGAAGTTAATACCAGTGATCTGTATTGGTTTGCAGTACAAGTCTGAGGTGAAGGCTACATGAGCTTTCAAGCTGCTGCTGATATAATGTCATTGTACAGCTCAACACGCATGGAGGAGAACACTAATTGAAAACTTTGACACATCAGCTGACAGACGCCTTCACTGTCTAGCATCACGCTGAATGATGGGGAGGAGGACGAACACGCTTGTTGGACTCCTGGCCACAGTTGTCTGTGGCATCACTGGGATTCACACTGATGATGTCCTAATAGGGCATGATGTTTACTTATACCGTAAACGTTAAAGCTAAACTTACCCAGAAGTTTAGAACAACTGTTTTATGTGCAAGAAAGCTTTGTGTATAATTTGCTCTTCATTGAAAAACAGCTGTGAAAATCAAACATTCCGCTGAACGTTTCAGAAGAAGGCAAACTTTCTCCCAGCGTTTCATGGTTAATTTATTGCACTGAACAGGCTGGGTTGGAGTTTCTCTCCTCTCTATTAGCAGAAAATTTAGCTCTCATTCTGTTCCTTTTATTTTGCACGTGAAGAGCTCCAGCCCACACAGAGGTTCATTTTTAGTTCAGTGGGAGTCCAAGATGGTTTTAGAAAGGTGTGGTACCTCTCTCTCTCTCTCTCTCTCTCTCTCTCTCTCTCTCTCTCTCTCTGTGTCTCTCTGTGTCTCTCTCTCTCTCTCTCTGTGTCTCTCTCTGTGTCTCTCTCTGTGTCTGTCTCTCTCTCTCTCTCTCTCTCTCTCTCTCTCTCTGTGTCTCTCTCTGTGTCTCTCTCTGTGTCTGTCTCTCTCTCTCTCTCTCTCTCTCTCTCTCTCTCTCTTTGGCGTCTCTTAGTCAGGCTTATTTTCAGTCTTTTGCCTGGCAGCCAGACTGATAAAACCCCTGCGTGTAATGGGGTGTCTGTCTGGATTGTGTACTATGTTAGAGTAGATTTTAGCAGCCCCTGTGAGCAGGGGCCCTTGACCCCCACCCCCCATATGCGTGTATGTGTGTACAGTAGATACTGGGTTACAGTAGCTGATCTGCTCACTGCTGTCTCTGTGTTTCAGTCTGTCAGGTGTCAGTGAGGAGAACAGCAGGCTGATCGTGAAGAAGGCCATGGAGGATGACCCGGAGGTTCTGGTCAAGGGTGAGTGTTATCACTGTTATTAATATTGATATTGGTCCCATTTTGTTTGGATATCCTCCAATAAATTATCTGTAGATGTTCAAGTGTTCAGATGTTAACAAACTCTCTGAAAAAACTCGGTTCATTCTCCACAACGTTTAGCTTTAGGACCAGACTGATAGGGTCAGGTTTCGGTTCTGGGTTGAGGCTGACATTTAGGTCAAGCGTAGGGTCAGTAAGTTAAGGAGAATTTAATAGGTATTTACTGAATGTAAGCACTGACTGATCATTTACCTGCACCACACATCCTTATTTGCCTAGATGACAGGTTTAAACAGATATTGTTGTGTCTGGGGGGAAAAAAAAGGCAGGCTAAATTTTTCTTTTACCATAAATGAATGTAAACAGATTTTATTCCAAGTATTTTTGGATCATTTCTATTGGCCCATTCATTATTTTCCACACATTGTAAAGGAAAGCTGCTGTGATCAGCTAAAGAAATAAAAGTGGGTAAGAAGTAAAAGATGGATACATGATTTTTTTTTGGAGAGCGGCCGTGTGTGTGTGTATGTGTGTGTGTGTATATGTGATCTCACTGTGTGTGAATGTGCACTATTTGCTGCTACTGCACTGCTGGTGTGTAATGTGTAATAATAAATGAGTGCCGGGTGTCCGAATTCTCAGCCAGCCTGTCTCACAGTGGCCAAGAAAACTGCCGGACATGACGGTCTGTCTGCCTCATTCACACACACACACAGACACACACACACACTCACATATGTCCCTTATGAATTTTATATTTTTATAGCATTCATATAGAGTAATAATAATATGTTCCATTTGTATTATATATAATGTTACATTCACATGTTTGCGGTAGATAAACGATTGCAAAGCATTCATTCTGCCACATTTAAGTGGAAACTTAATGCAAAATGCAGCGGTAAGCAGAACGTTCCGCCAAAGTTTTCCCAACATTTGCTGTCGACCACAGTGGTGGGAAAAAACGGATGTTGATATTTGGGGAGCAATGGACGCCAAACACCTCGTTTTTGAACCCAGAATAATATAACAAAAATAAAAGCGTACAGAATGTTCTCCTGACTTTCTCCACTTTAAATAATCGATATACACTGCTAAGCTGTCCTCCGATAATCACCCATTTTCGCCAGCCCTGCGGTCACCATGGCAATGTTTGTGTAGCTTCAGGCCACCATCACCTGTGTACTTGTGAGGTGCAGAACAACCTTTCAGTGCAAATATGAGAGCGCAACATAAGTATCTGTATCGAATTATAATATAAGCCATGTATAATATGTCATTGGACTAAAGCCTCATATGTCCAAATCATCATCAATGCAAAGAGTTTTTATTCCAGGTTTTCTAAGTCTACAGTTTTTAGTCTAAACCTAAACCTAACATTAATCTCAACCTCAGTCACTCAAAAGAATAAAAAACGGAGAATGCAGAAAATTTGTATCCTGAAAATGAGCAGTAATTCTCATACTGCCCCATCCAGGACATTCTGAGTGAGCCAGTAACTGTGGCTGCTGAGCTTTTTTTCCCGTTACCATGGTTTTGTTGTCATCTCTCACGTGGCTGCACTCATACACACACTCACTCTGACACACATAAACACACAGCACGCTCCACAAACCCTGGGCAGAAGCAGCAGGTGGTGCACATCTGCAGCAGAACACGAAGTTGTGACGTTGTTGGAGCGTCACGGATTTTCTGTTTTTTCACGGTTTGTTTTACTCAGTTGCTTTTTCCCACACTGGTGTTTGATTGGCCAAGGCAGAACATGCAGCTAAGAGCTTAGAGTGGACATTTTTCCTGTGTGGGTGTGTGTGTGTGTGTGTGTGTGTGCGTGTGTGTGTGTGTGTTAGAGCTTAAATACTTGTTCAAACCTGATGGGCCCAGCTGCTAATGTCAGGTTCAATCAAGTTCAGACATCATCCGCCATATACATATCGAGCTACTTTGGGTTAAAATTTCACTTTATAATATTCAGAGGCCACTTTTAACAGATTTTACCTGCTTCAGATTTACTCCTTGCTTTATTCTTGTCGTGGAAAAGGTGAAGACAACCTTCAAAATACAGACGTAAGCTGTTCATGAATGTTAGCTTTTTAGATATGCTGTTCAGTGCTGATTGGTGTGTAGTAAAGTCTTTACATAGACTGCTTTAAAGCATAAAGTCTTCCCATGTAGAAATGTGTTTTGTGGAAACCTAAACATTCAGTGGAGTGTGTTGTTAGTCTGCTGTTCTGTCCTGTTGACATTTTGTTTTTTATTTATATGCAGGCTGGTTGCTGCGTGAGGTGTCAGGCGGTTGGCTCAGACAGAGGAGGTTCTGGTTCATGCTGACCGCAGACTCTCTGGACTGCTACAGCGGCCCGGAGAGAGACGCCCGCAGGTTGAGCATGCTCGTACTGACTTCACTGTGCTCTGTACTGTGGCCTGACAAACACACCTACAAACAGACAGGTAACACTTACACACTGACCTGACCTCTCTTTAAAGCGACAGTACACAATTTTCCCCTTAACTGGCTTGCTATCGAAAATCTTCACTCACTCAGGGCCGTGTAGAGTCGATAAAGGATCACTAATAGACGTGCTTTTGGGGTTTCTGACACTGTATGACACACTGTTATCTTTAAAAATGGACCTCTGTTCGCACCAAAAACCAAGCAATGGATGTGACTTTTAGCACAATGGAACCTTCACATCAATCAGTTTGCCACTGCAACTAAAACATGCACTCTCTATTCAACTAAAAAGGCAAGGCATGAACAGACTAGAATACCTAAGTAAACAAAAAAGGCTAGTAAACAATCACTGTCATACAAAAACAAAATAAAAACCTCTTTTTTCTGATTAATGTTTTTCAATATTGCCTTTTATTTGCTATGCAAAATGTGATCTAACAGATTTTTGTTGCTTTTTATGTACATTTTATGAACAGTGTACACTAGTTTGCAAGATGAAATTAAGTTGCATATCAGATGCATTTTATTGTTGCCGTGAATAAATAAAACAGTGGATCAGCAACAAGACACTCGATTCCATAGTTAACCTCCACATTTTTACAATGTTTTGCTTATCTTATAACTTTTGTGCTCTTATCCAAGCCTGATGAACTGTCCTACCACCACCGTGAGGTACACTGAGGCACATCTTGTGCAGCCGTTCCTTTGTGGAAACCCCTTCCATGAAGCTCCCGATGCACAGTTCTTGTGCTGGTGTTGCTTTCAGGGGCAGTTCTGCGCTCTGTAGTGAGTGATGTAAGCTATTTTCACAGGCCCTGCAGTGTGGGTTTTGTGGTCTTCTTGTGGGCTTTGTGGCCGAGATGTCGTTTCCCCTAAACGCTTTCATTTCACAACAATAGCACTCACAGTTGACCAGGGCGTATCTAGCAGGATAGAAATTTCATGAACTGACATGCGGCGCGTTTAAAGTCGCTGAACTCGTCATTATGACCCAGTGTTTGTCTATGGAAATTGCATGGCTATGTTAGCAATAGGTGTGGCTGAAACACTTGAACTCAGTAATCAAGAGGGGTGTCAACTTTGGCCATGAAGTGTAGCTGTGGCTGGTCAGCCTGACTTTTCATGTCTCCATATAGCGCAGAAAATCGAGCTGGCTCTGAGAAAAAATTAGGCAGTGTTTTCGTTTATTGGTTTCCAACATTATGTGGAAGACAACATTAATGTGCAAACTAAGCTAACCTCAGACACCAACCATGTCTTGGCTGATGGAGAAAAATTGTTAATCCGATTGTTCTATAGCTTTAAGCCCATGAACAGAACAGTAGTGGAGCTCAGAGATTCCCAGTAAAGTGAAGACATGCAGAAGAGAACAGAGGGGGCTTTTGGGCTGTGGGTTTTGGTGAGTAATGGGACTAATTCGCTTCTTTCATGCGGGAATACACAGGAGTTGAGTCAGAAAAAGACGGACTTCTGGAAAGGCAGAAATGAAAGAGAAAGAGAGATGGCCAGATTGAGAGGCATTGTTGTCTGGGGTGATGGAAGACTGTGACCAAAGTGGCTTAGTCATACTGAAGCATGGCGGAGTGTGCGTATGTGTGTGTACAGATGGCCAGTATTCTGCTGGTGGACGCAGTCACACTCAACCACCACACCCTACATGTTTCCCAGACTGTATATGTGTAATTTCCTAGAAAGACGGTCTAGTTTGGCATGTGAATATGTCCTGAAACGAGTCCCACAATAAATTAACTGAATTCAAATGTGTAAATTGTATCCATATGAATGCAATATATTACATGAACAGCTTTCTGTATTGTTAGTTGCTGCTAACAATATGTAAACTGAAAGAGAGCTGTGTTGATGTAGTTCTTGGATATTTTCACCATTAGCAAGCTTTAATGAAGTTCTTTACTTTTTATATAAATTTTCAATTAAAGTTTTAATTCTGTTTGTTTCAGAGAGAAATGTTTTTAGCATAAAGTCAAACTGATAGTATACAGAATACTGTAATACCAACGTCTGGGAGTATTTCTATGAAATAATAAGAAAACTTTTTCTTCATGGTATCTATGCATATTCAGCTAAGCAAGCTCTTTCATTGATATTAGTCCTTCAGGAGGTGAACTGAATGCCTAACTCATCAGATTGACAATGAATGTAATTGCCAATGTCTGGAACCCCTTTTTTGAGAAAGAAACATCCTTTCTGACCTTCTGGAAGATATGTCACTGACTTGGAGTACAAGCTGAAGTCCAATCAGTTTTCAGTTAGTTGATAGGAATGTAAAACAGCAACGGCAGGTCTGTGGTTGGACTCTTTACTGAAAGAGTAAAAGTAACACAAGGTAAAATATATGTAAATGTCTGTTACATGCTTTGTATAACTTGCGTTAAACTTCCAATGGCCAAAGAATGTTCATGTAAATTACTGTTAGCTTAGAGAAACATACCATTAGAATCACATAGATGCTAGCAGAAATAATTATTGCCCTAGAGGTATTTTGACATTTATGACCGGACCTGAAGCTCTAACAATCATGGTTCACTGAAGTCTGGGGCTGTTTTTCTAGAGTGGTGTTGGTGAGCTTATGGAACTCATTTTGGATGCAAACCCCAAAGAAACTTTAAACAAACGTTAAACTCGCTGCCTTTTGAAAGAATGTGTGACACAAATGCCCAAACATTACATACACATTTCAGTAAAGGAAATTGAGTACAGCTCTTCTTCCAGTATGTGATCAGCCAAGGCCATTAGTCACTCTGGAATTCTTAGTTTGTGACTCAGTTAGTTTGTTAGTATAAATGACTTATGATTGCAAATGTGTGTGTGTGTGTGTGTGTGTGTGTGTGTGTGTGTGTTTTGATTAGGTTACTGGAGTCTGACAGTCTATGGGCGGAAACACTGCTATAAGCTCTTCACTAAACACTTTAATGAAGCTGTGCACTGGGCATGTGCAGTACAGAAGGTCATCGACAGCAAAGCACCAGTGGAGACACCAACACAGCTACTAATACGAGACATAGAGGTGAGAACACACACACCCATTTTCCTTATATTAGTGGATTTTTTTTTGGAGAAACAATGTTTTGTTCTGACCACAATGATATGGACACACAGCAAAACATTATTTCTCCAAAATGGTAACTTTTCAGGAAAAGCAAAAAATGTACTTAAATTTACCTTACTTTTTATTGTAAGTAAATCAAACAATACATTGCAGCTGTTGGAAGAAAATCTTGTATGTCCATTTTTGACGTTTTTTTTCAGTTTTTGACATAATTAGAAAATTTGAAATTTACATTTAAATTTCATGAAGAATGGACCAAAACAAACGGCCCAGAATTACTTTGAAAAATGTCTAGTTCCATTGACTTGCATTAAAAGTAAAGTATTTTTTGTAGTATTTTTTGTAGAAGTATGTCAACATTTTGGAGATATGAGGTTTTGTTCCAATAACAGCTATATATATATATATATATATACATATATATATATATATATATATATATAAATGGATAAATTATTTTGTGAAAATAACTTGAATATGGCAATTTCTCTGCTAATTTTGTACACAGTTTACTTGCATGGCTAACATATTGGGGAAAAAAAAAAAATGTGCCATAACTTTTATCAGGTGCCATAATAGGCCAAATTTTATGTTTCATTTTCCTCTCAAAATTTAAATTCAGAAAATAATAAGTAATTGTGCAACTTTTGTCAGAACCGTGTTTGTCTGCAAAATGTACAAAAACAAACCACACAAACACAAACACACACACACACACACACACATACACAGCGTTCCTAATATGAGGCACAGAGGTGAGAACGCACCGTCCATCTTCTGGTGGTCATCCCTGTCTCCCCCCACCATAATATTAGTAGTATGTTGGTGAGTGATACTGCACTAATAGCTGTGCTGGTGTGGTATCACTTCCCTCTATAAATAGTGTGGGTGACTCTTCAAAATAGCCTCAGGCTGTAATGATGTAATGCTGCAGCTCTAGGGATGCTCTTTATTAATAGGCTGCTGGTTGCTATCCCACAGAACTCTGAGGAATTCAGCTCAGACCACAGACAGACAAATTGACCATCAGATGGCTGTACCATCAGACAAGAAAGACAGACAGACTCGCTCATATTTGTGTACATGTGAAATCACAGTATAAATTTGGTAATAAAGTGGGGCTGCGGTTACTTATGTAATCAACAAACTGTCAACTACTCGGTAGATCATCTGATCTTATGAGCTCTCCAGCCATCTGTACAAATTCTTCAGTTTCCTCTCTCTTCGTTTGCACCATCATTCAAAGTGCCTTCATTTATTAACAAATGATTCATTGTGTTTAGACTAATAATATCAGGCCTCAGAGTTTAACATCTGCCAATTGGCTATAACTGGAACAATAATATCTAGTGCTTCTTAGCTTGACTGGTCAAGCCTATAAGGAATGCATAGACTGACCTCACTCGTCCTTTCCTCTTACACAGCTGACCTGAAAGAACAGAAACACATTCGCATGTAAACACACATCAAAACACTCTCATACGCACATCTGTCCCTGATCAGGCTAGGGGTTAGCAGGGGCGTGTGGAAGCCCAGCTGGAGTGCTTTACAGTAGCTTGAGGAAACCTTATTTAATTTGATTTTGATGTGGATAAATTATTGCTTTAGGCAAAGACTAAATGAATTTCTCTCTCTGTAGGAGAACAAGTTTAATCCTGAGGTTGTGGAGCACATCTACCAGCACAACCCCATCCTCACTTACACACAGAGTCCGCTCTACGCCCCCCTGCTGCCTTTCCCTTACGGCAGCCTGGACCACACACGTGAGTAACACACACACACAGACTCACGTGCATATACATACACAGATGCTGACGCACATACGCCGTGCATAATCACCTGTAATAAAATCCTCCACACAAGCAAATCCATGCTCTGCCCACAAATGCATTGTTTTGTAGCTATTTTGAGGTTAGACAAGCTTTACAGAAAGCTGATAAATCTCATTCATATTAATGAAAATCTGTAGCACATGATGTTTTTGTCCATATGTCTATGTTATACCTAAATCATTCAGTATCTTACTATGTGCTACGTATGTTTAGATTTGCCTTTTTCCAGTTATGAACGTTAATCAAAATTAGGTAGGTTGTAAATGAAAATAAATTTCCCAGCATGCACGTTTCCCAGCATTAGCTCAGTAACACGGCATAAACTACAATGGGTGAATCCCTGATGTATACCTGAACAACACCTGATTGATTCCTGATCTTTCCCTGAGCTACACCTGACATATAACTGGACCACACCTTTAAATATACATGAACAATTACTACTGATCTATCCATGAACTACACCTGATCAATACCTTACCTACAATTTATTTATCCCTGAGCTATGGCTGGACTACAACTGATCTATTGCTTAACTACAACAGTTTTTTTTTCCTGACCTATCTAGGAACTACACCTGATCTATAATTGACTTACACCTAATTTATCCCTAATCCATGCCAAAACTCTGTAAAGCATCTTCAACCTGGCATTAGTAGCAATGAATGAACAGTTTTGTTGACAAAGCATGGATAGATCAGCTGGTAGGCGGAAGACGCCTCACCAAAATGATGCTCACACACTGATGCACTCCTAACCTTGTGTTTATATAGACATGGCAGGTAAAGGCTACACCTCGGTGCGTGAAGAGGCGGTGAGGCTGTTTAACTGTCTGCAGCAGCTGGAGTCGGCACCGGAACCTGTTCCACTCATACAGGGCATCCTGCAGACCAGCCTGGACCTGCGCCCACTGCGTGACGAGCTCTACTGCCAGACCATCAAACAGACCAGTGTCACCCACACAAAGACAACCACGCAAACAGAGCCCAACCCACAGCTCCGTTACTGGCAGCTCCTGACCTGCATGAGCTGCACCTTTCTGCCGAGCAGCAGTGTGCTCCGATACCTCCGCTTTCACCTGAAGAGGTCAGTCGCACATGCACTAAGTCACAGTACACATGCAACTCATGCACACAAACATTATCGCCAAAGCACCAGTAGCCAGGTCTCCAGTTCATTTATTTTATGCATG